>NC_134396.1:58436814-58588329 GCF_035582795.1 Mycteria americana
ACAGTGTCCTGGGCTGCATTAGGAGGAGTGTTGCCAGCAGGTCGAGGGAGGTGATCTTTCCCTTCTACTCAGCACTTGTGAGGGCACACCTGGAGTACTGTGTCCAGTTCTGGGCTCCCCAGTACAAAACAGACATGGACATACTGGAGAGAGTCCAGTGAAGGGACATAAAGATGATGAAGTGACTGGAGCATCTCTCATATGAGGAAAGGCTAAGAGACCTTGGACTGTTCAGCCTGAGAAATGAAGGTTCAGGCGGATCTCATCAATGTATATATATATGCTTGAAGGGAGGGTGCCAAGAGGATGGAGCCAGGCTCTCAGTGGGGCCCAGTGACAGGACCAGAGGCAATGGGCACAAACTGAAACGCAGGAGGTTCCTCCTGAACATCAGGAAACACTTTGTCACTGTGAGGGTGACAGAGCATTGGCACAGGTTGCCCAGGGAGGTGGTGGAGTCTCCATCCTTAGAGATATTCAACAGCTGTCTGCACGTGGTCCTGGGCAACTGGCTCTAGCTAACCCAGTTGAGCATGGGGGTTGGACCAGATGACCTCCAGAGGTCCCTTCCAAATTCAATCATTCTGTGATTCTGTGATTTTGTGAATGTGTATTTCCTAATCTGCATTTGTTCCAAAATCAATGAATCAGAGAGATCTTAGTATAGTCATTGAAACTGTTCTGAACAGAATTAGCTTCCTATGTTCTCCAGGAGAAAATATATTCCTGTAACTTTTGCACTAATACTTTGCACAACTTGTTAGAATGCCCTGGTGCTGTTAGACCACCTATGAAGGTTTTAATTGTACTCAAAACCATGCATTTTATCACAGTTACATTGCACCAGTTCCACAAGATTCTTCCACATAATAATGTATTTTTGTTGATCCATGCATACACAAGAATAATAAAGGAATAGACTTTTAATGACAAGTTTGCATCCCTGCTACCTTTACCAAGAGTCAATATTCCTGCCATTCCCAAACTCTTTTCTCTCAACCCACCTTCATTTTTTTTTTGCTTCAAATAAATTAGATGATACACAAAGTCAGATATATTTCTGCTGCATTTACATTAACAGAACTATTATATGGTGTTGATTTTCTTACTATCATTATTTTGAATTGCTCATATGCAGTATCAGATGAAGACAAATCACTGCTCCATCCTGATTCAAATGTCAGAGGGGTTGGGAAATAGCGAGATTTTGTGTGGACTATCCTTCAAGTATTTCAAACCATGCAGACTTAAGATGTCTCTTTCTTGCCAGCTAATAGACCCAAAGAGAGATCTCCTGGGTCCTCCACTGTTAGGAGATGGGTCTTTTAAACTCTTCATCCACACTGTACAGTGACTATAAATTACAATGCCATCTCTAAAATTAAAAGAAGAATCCCTTCTTTTTCCTCATTAAGAAATAACAAAGTGTTATTTTCTTCCCTTTCTCAAAAACCTCTTCTGCTGTGTTGCCCCACATGATGATGTCATCAATGTATTGCAGGTGTTCCAGAACCTCACCCTGTTCCAGTGGCATCTGGATCAGTCCATGGCAAATGGTGGGGCTGTGTTTCCACCCCGGGGCAATCGATTCCAAGTGTACTGAACGCCCCTCCAAGTGAAAGCAAACTGGCCTGCACTCTGCTGCCAAAGGGACTGAGAAGAACGCATTAGCGATATCAGTTGTGGCATACCGCTTGGCTGCCTTTGACTCCGGTTCGTATTGCAGTTCCAGCGTGTCTGGCACAGCAGCACTCAGCGGCGGCATGACTTCGTTCAGGCCATGTTAGTCTACTGTCAGTCTCCACTCTCCATTAGACTTTCACACTGGCCGTATGGGTCTGTTACAGGGTGAGCGAGTCTTGCTGATCACTCCTTGGCTCTCCAGTTGGTGAATCAGCTTATGGATAGGAATCAGGGAGTCTCAGTTGGTGCAATATTGCTTCCGGTGCACCTTTGTGGTAACGTTCGGCACCTGTTGTTCTTCAACCCTCAGCAACCCCACAACAGAAGGGTCCTCCAAGAGACCAGGCAAGGTAGACAGCTGTTTAATTTCCTCCGTCTCCAAGGCAGCTATACCAAAAGGCCACCGGTACCCTTTTGGGTCCTTGAAATACCCTCTCTTGAGGTAGTCTATGCCAAGGATGCACGAAGCCTCTGGGCCAGTCACAAGAGGGTGCTTTTGCCACTCATTCCCAGTTAGGCTCACTTCGGCTTCCAGTACAGTCAGCTGTTGGGATCCCTCTGTCACTCCAGAAATACGGATGGGTTCTGCCCCTGTATAGCTTGACGGTATTAGGGTACACTGTGCACTGGTGTCTACTAGGACCTTATACTCCTGTGGGTCTGATGTGCCAGGTCATTGAATCCACACAGTCCAGTAAACTCGGTTGTCCCTTTCCTCCACCTAGCTGGAGGCAGGGCCGCTCTAGTTCTGGTCATAGTATTTGTCACCCAGTTCTTGTAAATATGAGTCAGGTGTTCCTTCATTCAAATCAGGAGTAAGATAAGCCCTTCTACTCTGTCTGAGGAACTGCCCACTGGAAACTGGAGCAGCAATTTTCCTGGAAGAACCCCCTCGTGTGATTGTTTTTCCTTACAACTCACATACCCACGTCTCTATGGTCAAGGTAGATTTTCCATCCCACTTCCTCATGTCCTCTCCATGGTTACGTAGGTAAAACCATAGGGTGGCCCACGGTGTATACCCACTGTATCCTCTCTCTTGAGCAGGGGAATGCTGACTCCTAATAGCTGAGATACTAGTTCGTACAGGTGGGGAACAGGACATCCTCTTTGATTGCTGGAACTCCCAGGACAGTTTCTCAGCTAGCATGTCTGGCAGTTTCTCCACAGCTGAGATGCATGCCCACAGGGAGGAAGAGAGACTTTTTTTGTATTACCGGAGTTGGCCAGCCAATTCATCCACTTTTTGTCCTTCTCTGTCTTTCCAGGTCATTACGGCCAATGAGTTGGCATATGACAATGGTGCACTCCGTACAAACTTCCGCCACATGGGTCACATGCACTTGACTTCATCTGGATCTTTGGATAACTGCTTCCAGGTCATCATATATCACCTCCAGCATGGCTAATTCCCTCAGGTACTAGATACCTCTTTCCATGGTGGTCCACTTGCCTGGCTGACATACAATGTCTTCCTTGAAGGGATACCTTTCCTTCATGCCTGACAGGAGGTGTGTCCAGAGGCTGCGGGCTGGTTCCCCTTTTCCAATTGCTTTGTCAGTGCCCTCTTCCCTAGAAAGGGATCCCAGCTGCTTGGCTTCCTTACCCTCTAATTCCAGGCTACTGGCCCCGCTATCCCAGCACTGGAGCAGCCAGGTGACAACATGGTTGCCTGGACGATGGCTGAAATCTTTTTGCCTATCTCACAGCTCACTCAGGGCTAGGGATGGGGCGGTTACCGTCTCATTTATGAGTTCTTCCTCCCACTCTGAGGAAGAGGAGGAACCCTCTTGCTGAGTTCTTCCTCGGGGGGAAGCAGGGAATTCTTCCTCTTCCTCCTCCTGTTCTCATGATGGCCCTGTTTTAGAGTAGCCTGCCTCCTCGCTGCCACGGCATTATGCTTCTTCCTCCTGCTCCCTCTTAGGAGAAGCTTCTTCATCCCTTACTAAACAAGCTGACTTTCGCTTCCAAGATTTCTTCTTGTGTATGGGGGTGACTGATACCAGCACGAGTTGGCCCTCTGGTTCAGCTGCAGGATGATCTGAGTAGCAAATCATCAGCGTTTGAGTAGCAGCAGTGCCTGTTGCCAGGGTTTGAGTAGCCGCAGTATTCTTAAATAGTTGTTTAACCCCAAGCAAGACCTGACACACTTTCAGGAGACATAGCAATAGGAACATGATGGTGTGAACATCCCAGGGATATTCAAAATTCTCAAAAGCTGTTGGAACTAGCCTGGAGGAGAAGGGGAAGATGGAGGAAGGTGTCTCCCCCATAGGCTGGCTCTCTGAGGACAAAAAGTGTAATTATTAATAATTTCCGATAGGTGGTTCCCGAAGTACAGAGGTGATGGCAATGCTGAGTACAAATACCAGATTGATCTCATGACCAATAATTTTATCATACCATAAGCCAGCGTTACACAGTACAGCAAAACGAAAACCTTAATCCATCTCCTAGGGGTGATAAACAGCACATAAATACTAATAAACAGTGTAATATGGGAAGTAAGGTGTTACATAACACAATTCTGAGAACAAGCACAACAACTCTGAAAGCAAGTAAATCAACATGGTGACCAGCAACTACTAAACTAATATAATGAATGCTTATAACAAATTAGTTTTAACACACTCTGGTTAGATATGTCATTATCTCAACTCTTTGTGCCCCAAGTTGGGTGCCAAAAAGGACTGTCATGGTTTAACCCCAGCCAGCAACTAAGTACCACACAGCCACTCACTCACCTACCCCTTCCCCAGTGGGATGGGGGAGAGAATTGGGAAAAAAACCAAAACCAAACAGGGGTTGAGATAAAGACAGTTTAATAGGACAGCAAAGGAAAAGAAAGTAATAATAATAATAATAATAATAATAATAATAATAATAATAATAATAATAGAATATGCAAAACAGGTGATGCACAATGCAATTGCTCACCACCTTCTGACCAATGCCCAGCCAGTCCCAATCAGCAGCTGCTGCCCCCCGACCAACTCCCCCCAGTTTCTATACTGAGCATGACATCATATGGTATGGAACAGCCCTTTGGCCAGTTTGGGCCAGCTGTCCTGGTGTGCTCCCTCCCAGCTTCTTGCTGGCAGGGCATGAGAAGCTGAAAAGTCCTTTACTAGTGTAAGCACTATTTAGCAATAACTAAAGCATCAGTGTGTTATCAACATTATTCTCATACTAAATCCAAAACACAGCACTATACCAGCTACTAGGAAGAAAATCAACTCTATCCCAGTTGAAACCAGGACACAAAGCTTTCAGGATTTTTTAAGAAAGGAAAAGAACCCATTAGGTACCCTTCCTAGGATCCTCCTCAGGAAGGGGCATTTCTTTGTGATCCCCAAAATTAAGAATTAACCAGATGTCCAGTGCAGCTCAGACTACTTCTTTGTTACAGGATGGAGGGGGAGGGATCACAGATAATGAATTAATGCATGCCCTTGAGGATTTCTTATACAGGAAGGAGAAGGATGCAAGAAATTACAAACTCTACTTTGCTCACAACTACTATTACTTCATCAGTAGCAACAGATAGAAGCAAATATATTAGGCCACAATCATCTGTGTTCTCTCAGGGGAATGCCCTGAGACGTGAAGCTTCCTCTTTTTTTTTGCTAGGGCCCAAGTAGTTTTATTTTCCTTGTCTCTTTAACCAAATATTATTCCTACCCCAGGGTAGGAGGAACATTCATTCAGATGATTTTCATAGTCTATTTGGCCGGCATATAGCTTACATTGTTTTGTGTGATTGTGTAACTGAAGACTATTATAATCCACACACAGAGGAGGACAGTCTTATAGTTGTGCATTCATCCTTAACTTTGGCATTTCTTGACATTTGAGTAGTTCACCATGTAAACTTAATGTTGCATGAACACAATTTCTTTTTGCACTTAATTTCTTAAAGCATTTTTTACAGGAAAAATTGGGTACAAGAGAGGGAGAAAATCAGAATAAGTTACAAGGTATACATGGACTTTGAAGCTTTATAGTTTGCAGATAATGCAATTACAGCTTCTTAATTTCATTTTCAAGGTAGGTATCGGCAGTCCATGAACTCAATTGCTCTTGATCAACATTACCAGAACAAAACAATCTAGGACCTTTTTAACAACAACAAAAAAATTCTTTTTTATCTTCACTTTGTAACTTATTTTTTAAAAGATCATCCATGCCAAAAGTACCAGCTTAATCACCATTAATCTATTTGTTGCTCTAGCTAAATTCATCGTAATGCTGTTTCAGTTAAGCAACAGTCATTACTATTCACTATCATTAGATTAAATCAGTATCCTGGGAGACATCTCCCACATAGCATGTTCAAATGCAATATTTAAGGCCTTTCATTCTGAACATGACTAATATACAAAGTATCACAGAACTGCCATATTTTCTATAGAGGACAACAGTCAACTGCCTCAAGGATTTAACAGACAGGAGAAATGTTTAGCAAATGCAGGTAGAGTGCTGCTCTTGCACCATCTGTTCCATAAACTGCATACAGTATCAGAAGATAGTTATAAAGTTCTGTTGTGGAATATGTTGTGGAAAAATTCACAATAAGTGGTATAAAACTGTCCTCAAGGCACACGGAAAACGAAAGTAAAGGTCAATTCAAGTCTCAATGGGTTGTGAACTCCCAACAGAGAGTAAAGATTCCAAGCGTCGTTCTAGTGAGCCATCCCCCTGAATAACTGCTATGTTTATGAAGAAAGGATATGGTGCAGACAGTGTCTTCCAGACCACCCACCACTTCTGCTTTTCCTCTGCTTCCTCAGCCTCAGCCACTGCTGTACACACTGGGCTCAGAGGAAGGAAGCAAAACCTGGGCCAGGAGGAAAAAAGTTCTCCATGTACAGCTTGCTTTATTCCTCCAAGTACAAGGCAACAAATACCTATTTAATCCTTTACATGTTTGCAAGGCATTACATTCAGGAAGGCTTTCATAAATAATACCTCCCTGATGAGTAATTATAAATGCTATTACACAAATGTGAGGAGCTAAATCTTTTTTCCAAGGTTACATAGACATCATGTTTCTCTACCGTGAGTGCTTTGCTCCAAATCTGATGGATATTTTATGTCCTATAGAGAAAACAGTAATGATATGTGATCTCATGCAACAGACACTAAACAAGCAAGAACTAGTTATCATGTTCTCTGCACATGTAACTTCAGAACAACTACAGGAAAGAGCTGGTAAAGGAAAGCCGTGTACATCACATAGTTTTGACTGAAGAGTAATTCACCACAGTGGGTCTTCAGACATTCGTGACTGTAACAATAGCTTAGGGTTCCTTTCATATTTCCTTAGGCACATACTCCTCATTGATAGATTTCATGATTTATTTCCTCGGGAAAAGTTTTGGTTTTGTTTCTTTTTCTTCAGTGAGAATAATACATTTCGTTGTCATAAATCTCAAATAGCTGAAAGGAATTTTTTTAAACTGCTTCAAGATGACCACTTTTGGGATGAGACTAAACATGGAAAGTTGCTACCCTAGAAATAAGTGATCTGTTTTGAGTGTGTGAGTTTTACAGCCCTAACCACTGCAGCTGCAAGTGCTTCACTGTGTGTACATGCCCTTATTTCAAAGCACCGGATGTTTTATATAATGATTCACAGCGATATCATCATGCCAACAAATGGCCTATTTTGTGTATTTATGTTCATTAAGTGATAAGTCCACTCGTGACTTAACTGTTGCTTCCAGCCTCGATTTTGTGCATTACACGTTGAGGAAGCAGACTGACTGTGCTTAGGGCCCTGGTTGCCCGTCTCTGCATGCAAACACCAGTCAGCTTTGCTGCCTTTCGCTTACAGCACTTTTCAACGAGTGCTAAAGAATTGCTTTAGGAGATGGAGAAAGCTGTCAGATCCTCTGTGAGATTAAATGAACTCACTTGCCAGAACAGAAAAGAAAAAGAAAATTTGCTTGTTCAGGGCATGCATGCTTTGGCTTGCTGCTGTCAGGTCCTGTAGGTGCTAGCGGTAGAAATGGGCTGTGGTTTAAGGAACTGCTTTTATATGCTTAGTAAATTGTAAGTACAGAGTAACCAGGTTAAGTTCTGATCCGTCTTTTTTTCAGGGCACTTAAATCCGCCAGTACAAACTCACCTAAGCTCCAAGAACTCCAAGGCCAGAATGAAATATGAAGACATTTTTGTAGTAAGTTGTGAAAGGTAGGTGACAGTTTAAATCCATATGCCCAATATGTGGGAATCTAGACCTATCATTTTCTTCCTCTAGAGTCTGGCTATGTCTTCAGGATGTGTTCAGAGATATTAATTCCATGCTGGTGGTGTTTGTCAGTCCTACTGTTTGCTTACTTGTCAAGGACTGGGATGCACAAAATAATAATAATACTAACAGAAAACATTATGGATACAAGTACTGACATGACAGACTTTCTCACAGGTGCGGTTTTATCACCTTTTTAAAATCTGCCTGTAGATTCATTGAACAACTGTGAATATATTGAAACAGACCAGCTAAAGGAGGATTTCTCTTATGCACACATCTTAGTTTTCTGCTCAGACAATGGAAACAGTTCTGTCTGAATTAATTATCCATATGGAATCACTGTTTGAATTAGAAGCATTTAAATCAATGAATTTATAAACAAGCCTAAAACTAAAAATGTTTGGGGTTTTTTTTTTCAGAAATACTTCATTAAACGGTATTGCCTGGAAATTGTTACCCAGGATGCAACAATAAGAATAGACAACACTGAGACTAATTGTGGAGGCCTGTAAAAAAAGCTCATAATATTTATGTAATGTTTACTGTAATTCTTTATCTCTTGTTCCTTCCTTTTCAAATACATACTTTCTGAAGAGTACCTGGAGGAGACTGTCTCCTCTTTGCACTTTCAACTACAAATTAGACATCCCTCCTGACTGAAGTCTTTCTTAATAATTAACATAGTACTTAAATTGCCAACAACTTTTCCATGGTTCTAGGAATTAAACACAAAAAGAGTTCACTGAGATTATTATTTCTCAAGCTCTAGCACGGGTAAGATCTGTGTCTTCTTGTGAACTGGAATCAGACATCCAAAGGTGTTTAAATCTGGGGCTTCTCCCTAGGCCCCAAGCAGACTAGGTAAATCCACTGAATATGAAGCAGACCCCTTTTTTAAAAGTGATTTGATGTAAGCTAAACCACAGAAGCTCTTAAATAACTAAGAATGATTTGATGAGCTGTAGCTGTTTGTTGATACAAGAGGCTGAGATTAGGCATATCACAAGCGGGTTGTTGCTGTGGCCATTCATTACGTTTATGTCTGTTGGGGGGATCAGGGATGATTAGTAGGTATGATGTAGATGGGCAAAGGTTATGTGCAAGCAGTGACAAATCTGATCTGTTCTGCATGGTCAAGGAACACAAAACAAATGAATTTAAATTCATCCTTATGCTTTTGTAGAGTAGAGACCAAATGTAGCTTTATACAGGGAGGTGGAGTGAGCAAATCACTGTGCAAGGAGGCAGCTAATTGCTGAACTTGATTGCAACTGCTAATCAGAGTCACAGGGAAAAAAAGTGTTGGGAATTAATTAGGCAAGGACCTTCAGAACAGCAGCAGGAAGTCTCCAAGTGACCTTTATTTACAGTCAGTTAAACAGAAGTGTGACTAAAAATGCCAAGGAGCAAATCAGATTATTAATATTGATTGGTTAAAGAAAATGAATAATTTAGGAGCAGTCAGAATAAATATGCAGTGACAGAGATGAAAGAGCACAATGTACTGCCTTTCCAACATTCATCTATCATGCAGCAGTGCCCCTTCACACAGAAATGGAGAATTTCCACCACCACAAAACATAATTAGTTTCATGACCCAGCATGATTGCTGTATTGCTGCTACAAGGAGCTTTTTTTTATTATTACTTTCCCAGGGCAGCAAAATGTGGAGGGATACACGAGCCTCCGGAACAGAAGCTTTGCTCTTGGAACTTTCCACAGAGATCAAATTCAGGTACTACAGGATTAACTTTTAGTTCTTTGTCAACAAAATAGCAGAAACATAGTATATCATTTTTTCAGACATGCTGTCAGAGTAACCATTTTAAGCAAAGCTTAAAAGCGTCTACAAAATATCTAAGTCCTGAATTCCCCCTCCTGCTTGTCTATATGCTGGGGTTTTTTCCACTGATTTTCAGACTGATTATTTTTAATTTGCCCTCCCTTTTTGCCTAATTTTAGTCTTGTATCCTAGTAAATTGGCATAATTGGTTGCAGGCACTGTTGGAATATACACTTTGTTTATTTTTGGTGGAGAGCTGTGGGGTAAGTTTTTTTCAAATTTACAAATTTGAATAATAATAATGTCATAAAATATAATCATAAATTTAAAATATTATTATAGCATTGAAAGTATAACATAACAACAAAATAACCATATGTGTATATTTACATAATCAGTCCAATTTTTTATAACCTCATCTGAAAAGGAACCTGAGTATCACTACTTCTATATTTCTTGTCCTATTTTGTTTATGTCAGCTATCTCTCTCTTCTTTTTATTGTCTTGTCTCTTTTATTTTTCTCCTTTTTTTGAAAGAAAAGGAGCCAAAGATATAGTTAACCAGGACAAGTAGACCACACAAATCTAAGACAAAATTGTCTCCCGTCATTTTGCTGCTACTCTGTCCAGGAATCTCAAAGTGATCTTCAGTACTGAAATTGTGCAGAAAAAAGACAACTCTGATAATTTTCTTTTTTTTTCTGAGGAAAACAAGAGTGCCATAGCCAAAGTTTTCAAAAGATGATGCTTAGGTTAATCGGACTGTATGGTGGCCATATTGTGTCCTTTACTGTTAATGGTCTCAAAGGTGGTGGCACACCGGCTGTCGTGGTGCCTTTTGACTATGCAGGGTCTGGCCTGACACTAGGGGAAATCTCTGTTGGCTGTATTTGGCTGTATTATGTTCATATAAATGAATGTTCATATAAACGAACATAAGGGTCTGATGACAACATATATCTGAGGATTATGGCTCCAACTTTCATGATAGTATGTGCCCTCATGCACAGGCAATACATACTTGGCACAGACAAAACAGGTTAGCATGTGTTGTATGTTCATACATATCCGTTGAACGTAGATCCATGGGGCGAAATTGTACTTCAGGCAGCACCTTGGATAAATGATGAGAGAAAGTGAGCGTTTAGAACACAATCCTTCCCCTTCCCCATGACAAGCCCCTGTCAAAGGCAGCCAAATGTGAATGAACAATACAATCAGTGCACAAAGGAAACCTGTGCTGGTTATCCATAAATTCATATACCAACAATCCTGAGTAAGCACTGCTTTTCTAATGCAGGTTTGCCTTGCTAACTGTGGGAAGGTGTAACATTCAGTAAAGCAAGTAGGAGTACACTGAAATGTATGGTATTAGGAGCCATAAATATTTTAGTTTTCATTTCCTCTACTGCCACAGAAATAATGACTTATAGATGAAACAATGAGTTTGCTTCTCAGATAATTGTCTTCGGTTCAGCAGACTTTCACTATTTGCATTTAAGTGACTGTTTGGAGTCCCCAAAAATTACAGGAAGTGCTTCATTTCTGTGCTTTGGATATGCCTCAGTGAAACTGAGGGATGAAGCCAGCAGATTAATAAGGCAAACTAAGTAGTAGTGAACAAGGAAGTCATGGTTTCAGTATGAATATAAATACATTCCAGCCTTGTAAGGCCTTACTCATGTGAGTTAGGCCCATTGATTTCAATGAAACTATTCAGATGAACAACTACTCACATATTGAACATTAGTATGACGACAGACTGTATCATGCTACATTCACAGCATGGTGAAAGAACAAAGTGCTGAAATTCAGCTGATCTATGTAGATTTAATTAAGCTACTTAGCACAGAGGATACTCTTCATTAACAAACTGGTGTCCTTCTTTTTTTCCTGCGGACCATAGAAACATTCACAACAGATGATGAAGACAAGGATAACATTAATGCATGAATAACATTAAATGTGGCATCCAGAACTTGTCTTTGCCATTAAATAGGGATCTTTTCAGTGCAACCATTTTTTATAAATGTCAGTGTAAGATTTTAGTTTATATGTCAAAATCCCTCCTAGATTTTAGCTCATATGTGAATTTTAGCTCATAAAGTGAATTAAATCCCGCTCTTCAGAACAGAATACATCTGACAAACGGATGCTATTGTAAAGCGAGTTGCTTTATGACATGTGTAGCCTGACCTATATCCACCCAGATTTGTGCCATCTTTGTGAGCCTCCTAATTTCTTTATCTCCATCAGACCAGAGGAAAACGTGTACAGAACAATGAGAGCAGATTAGATGAGTTTCGCTTTTATGTTAAGCATGGAAACATGCTTGGTGACCTCTCATCCTTGTCCTTTCAAAGCCATCTCATTATAAAACCCAGTGTAAAGTTTGAAAAAAAAAATCGACGGCTCCAGCTCGAGAGCAGCGCAGGGCTGGGATAGCAGGCGCCCCGCTGCTCAGGACCGAGCAGCGTTGGCAGCGCGGTGTGGGAAAGCAGGCATGGCACTAGCCCACGCGATATGATACCTGGCTCCTTTTCAGTCAGCACTGTTCATCTCTCACTTTCATGAATGCCGTAATTATACTGGTTGCCACTTAAAAGTCAGTGTTTGCCAAGAGCTGTCACCGAGCTGTGTCTGAAGCACCAGAGCTTTGCAGGAAACAACTGCGGTAACTGTGTGGTACCTGTTGACAAATGCTGGCTTTTAAATGGTGCCCACTGTAAGGAAGGCCTCAAAACTTGCTCTAACTATACCAGTGGGAAGCAAACCGCTTGTTTTTTCACATACCTTTCCGTTCAGCCTTCCGCTGGTGTGTGAAATGTTTGTAACTTGAGAGAACTATAGGAGCTTCTTTGGAAGCGCAGCTTGTGAAAGGTCCTTGTTCCAGAGTAAAACATCATTATTCAGGGGCTATTCCCTATTTCTTCTCCGATAACTTATTCCAGTATATTTTAAATAAATCTGTTTAAATGTACATTTTTTTTTTTATAACCACTATTCAAAGGAAAAGACAAGAAGAAGCCACAGAGATTTAATAAAGTACAAGCTTAGAACCTTAATCACATTAGATGTCAAATACAATTTTTTATTGAGGTGTATTAAAATGATTCTGGTAGTTGACAAATGTGTTACTGGTGGTTTATAGATGATATGAGCATTGAATGAGCTGCTATTTGATCTCACGTGGTTCCAAGATACTTCGCCTTCCTTCCCAAAAGAGGTTGCTCTAATTTTCATTATGCCACGCAGTTATGCCAAGTTATTTTGCATCACTTGATACAATGAACCTGCGTATTAAAAAAAAAAAAAAGAAAGAAAGAAAGAAAAAGGCTCAACAATGCAAATATACTTTTGTCTGGTGCAGTGAAATGAGCCAAGCTCTTTTGACAGGAAAATCCCTGTGTAACAGGCCAAGATGCTACTACACTCAGTAGTGGAGGGGGCAGGAGCGGAAGCTGACTGGAGTGGGAAGGGGAGGAGGCATGGAGAGACCCCTTCTGCCCTTCTGCTCCTTCTGCCCCTGTGCCTGCCATCACCCAAATGCTGTCCCAGTGCTCGACCACCGCACTTGGAGGGGCGGAAAGCAGGAAGGAGGAGGGAGTGAGATGGGTGGGCTAAAAATGCAGAATTTATCCAGGAAAGAGCTGTTGTTACTCCCCAGAAATAGTCTTTCTCTCTGCTGCTGCCCCTCCCTCACCATTCAGGTAATTTGTGAAAGTACTTAAGCAATGCTGAAATCCCATGATATTTACAACACGTGTCTTGAAATTAAGCACGTGTTTAAGTGTTTTCCGAAACTGGAATAATAATAGTGGAGCTTGGGGAATGCCAGCATGGTTCATAAAGGAGTCCTACTCTAACATGGTGGGAAGGCTGTCATTGCCACGGACCAGCCAGCTATCTGCAAAGTTACCTTTCCTTTAAATTGACCTTGGAAGAAGCGCTTAACACTGAGTGTTAAAAAGGCACTGGCAAACGTGGAAACTGATTCGAGACATCCTGATACGTGAACACACTAACACTTGAGAAAAATGTTGATTATTTCAATGGAATTACTCCCCTGAATAATATCTCATATCCAAGTAGTATTTGAAAAATCCTATCATGTTTAGAATAATGGTCTAATCCTGCATAATACTGTGAATCCTTCAGACTCACTGAAATTTGTGTGAGCACGCAATGTGTAGTGGATCAGAGTCTTTGTGAGCCAGAAAAATGACAGAGAAGCAGAGCAGTACATGCGCCAGTCTGTACATAACAGGCAGGCATACCTAGCAGACAGTTTAATCTCATCCATTTTCCAAAACCAGCCTGTATTATTGCAATGCTGCCTGATGTTGCACTGTAATAAAGTATCACCCTTACAACGGGTACATGTTTCTGTTCTATCCTTTTGTTTGTACACAGATTAAAGCGTGATCCCCATTGACTGTAACCTATAATTGAATCAAGGATTTTGCCACTGTCATGGAGAGCAGGAGTGGCACTTGAGTGGTTTATGAGCATGAGCAGCACAATCTGAAGATTAAACTTCATCTTTGATCTTCAGGCTGTGACCATGAATTTTCTGTTAATAACATATAGAAAGCAAAATAATACAGATAATTATGAATGGAAGAGCTGGAGAGGAAAAGAGGTTAGCCAGGGATCAAAGACACTTACGCTTTTTTGGTGTGAGACTTTGATGCAAACCAGTCAGCTAAAATTGTGGAAGAATTTTACTGGTCATATTTTTTCACATATATTTCAAAAAATCTATTAAAATCTTTGGAGGGCAGATCATTGGATCCAAGTGGGTGAAGTGAACTGCTTTGTTAGTCCTTTAAGCTTCTGAAGTCTCAGCACAATTTTGAATGAGGAAAAATTCTTTTTTCCTGCTCTTTACATGCGAGTCACAGTTTTCTTACCGGGTTCCAAAGTACCCATGGTCTCAAAGCGCTACTGCACAGCTGCCGCTACATATGTTGCTGCTGAAAGCTAAAACTTGCTGAAATAATCATTCCCAATGTTTGAAAAGGATGTGTTTTAGGCACTGCTTGATGCATCTTGTTTCTTCAGGGAGCATGAAGTCACAGCACAAAACAGCAGCGACATCAAAAATGCAGGGCTGATGTGGGTTTTTGTTGTCCCCCCTCCCATCCCCACCGCCGTCTCTGGCAATGTGAAGGACTACAAAAAACTGCTTGCATCATAAACCTTTATTTCAGGGTAAGTGATTGGATTGATGTTCATACATAATTGCCCATGCTGGATATGAGAGCTGTAAATTTTTAATTTGTAGATGAAAAAAGGACAATACAGGGAGCACAGTGGAAAATGTTAAAAAAGCAAACAAAGGAAGATGCGCTTTTACACTATTCCACTGTCATAGGATAAGAGATGCATAAAATATAAGCTAGCAGGATCAATCATACATATAGGTAAGATCAAACAAGCCATATAGTAACACTGAGAGACAGATGTCCTTCCCAATTCTTTCACTCCATCAAGACAAATAGCTGCAGTTTGGTTACTTGACTGATGCAAATCAATAGAACTCCACTGAAATTTGCGGCGGTGTTGGGATTTTTTTCTCCCTGGATCTGGTTTTCAATAGAGTTTGGCCCACTATAAAGTATGCAATGAAAGAGTAGTTCAATATGTTTTAAATTTGTTTCTATGCTCCTTTTTCTCCCTTGAACTTCATCACTGGCAGCTATGACAGACAGTGAGAAAAAATTTTCAGAGATAGAAATGGAGTAAGGAAAATATTGCTGTTCCAAACAGACAAAAGAGCCAAAATAGACACAAAAAATTGGAGGAGGCTGGGCAGGAGTTTTGGTTCTGATGGATCTGAGGCCTTAATTTGTCACCAAGCTAGGAGTGGGACGAAAATGTTGAAAGTGGCGTGTCCGGACCTCGGCAGAAACAGGAAATGTTTGGCTATTTTTGCAGAGCAAACTGTTCTGATTTGATGGCTAACCGTGGCATTCCGAAACTAACGTTAGCCAGTGAAGCTAGAAAATTCCCAGCAGTGCCTGGTGGATCTAAGCCTGTGGTATTTTCACAGCCACTTGTCTTTTTGAATTAAAGCTGAAAGGTGCAATCCACACACGTGCAAAGCCCGCGCGAGGCCTGTGCGGCACGCAAGGCCTGAAAGCAGGGCTGCGCGTGGGGTTTACGTGGTGCCGAAGCTGCGCGATGCTCCACTGCTCCGGGATGAATTTAACCCGTGGAGAAAAGGGCTACATGCTGCATAGCCAGTCTAGTCACAACGTGCCATTGAGGAGGACAATAATAAGGACACAGCGTTTGGTGGAAGGGGGGACACAATTATTCCTCTTTCTTTCTCTTTCAAAGACAGCAGCTCTAATTCTCTTCTGACACCATTTTTTCTTTCTGATGCAGCAACTTTACAGTTTTCAGTGAGGCAAACCCAGGGTGTGCCAACGTAAATGGAGCCAGCTGTAATTCAGCCCAGTGTGAAGTCTTGATGTTTTTTGAATATGTAATTGCAGCTACAGGGATGGTGAAATCACACTGGAGTAGAGAGCCGCCATCCAAAGACTCTGCCTCTTTACACCACCAGAATCTGTGTGGCAGAAAGGCTTTTCCATACAGGCTCACACAGAGCACAGAAACCCGGCTCTGTGCATTCGAACCAGAGCTGGGAAAATGAGCTAACAAATGTTGCTCATGAATATTCATACACATTTTCAAAGGAAGGAATTTATCCATGTCGACATCTCATTTATGTTTGCATTCTGCCAAAGTGTAATCGCAAACAATCTAGTATGCACACAGTTTAAAGTAAATTTTAAATTAAATCAATGGCAGCTATTAAAGACCGAATTCTTTCGTTGAAACTAAGTGCATATCACCTTTCCTGACATTTGCTCTATTTAAACATAAAAGAGTATGGAGTGAAGACTGTGGCCAGGGTATCTGACTGGGACTTCTTACACCTGCAAAGTGGTCTGCAGATCTCATGGGAACATTGCTTCCTCTACTAGTCACCTGGAAATAGCAAGGATTTTGGCTTATTTGAAGACTTATTCCACTTTTGTCTGTAACTGGAGGTGCTACATACACCAGATACCACAGAGATTTGGAGTTTCCTGAATCTCAGAAATGGTCCAGTTTAATTCTAGGTTAGAGGTCAGCATAAATTCTTTTATTTTATGCGAGGTAATAAATGTATCTCTGCTGAAGACTGTGAGTTTACAGTTTTGTGTGCAGTTGGCTTGTTCTTCTTCATACAAACTTCCCCTGAAGATTTCCAGCATTTGGAAGAACCCTGACCTGTGCAAGGAACTAAAATCTGACATTGTAAAAAAGGTCACTGAATGCAGTGGAAATATCTAACAGGACATAATCTTTCAGTCCTTTCCTCCCCAAACAGCTCCTAGAGTTCTGGGAAGTTTTAGGAAAGCAGCAAACATGGCTTCATTCAGGAGGGTAAAATCAGCCCCTACCACAGCAGTCTGACAAAGACTATTTATTGTCTTGAACGTGGTTATCTAAAAGTTGAAGACAGTGTGCGCAAAGATTTATCTGCAACAACTTTAAAGCCACGCTCTCAGGACTATGTAATGTGGCTCCTATTTAAAGGCACTTCTCTTTTATGGCCTGCAGCTGGAATAGGCACTGTAGTTCATGCTTGCTGTCGGTCAAAGAAATGCTTTCAATTTTTCATAATAAGCTGTAAGCATCTGCAAGTTTAAAAAAAGGAGACTGAGAGAGAAGTTATCTCAACAAGAAAACTCCAATATATTCCAAGGTTACTGCTGTATAATTAATGGCATTACCAAATGGAGCTGAAAGTGTAGAGTCTGCAAATGGCTAATAACAAGGATTAGATATGCACTCTCTTTTTCATTCATGTTCTTACAGTTTCTTGTGAGCCTAATTGAAGTCAGAAGGGTTTTTCCACATGACATTTTCAAATACAGCTCTGATCAGTGGCAAACAGTGCATGTGCCCTATGGAAAAACCTCTTACCATGTATTCTAGGAAAAAGAAAAAAAAAAGAAAAAAAAAAAAGAAATCTTGGTCTTCTTTTTATGGATCAAAACTGCAGTAGGATATGTTACATTAGAAAAGTGGGAAAAGCGTTTTCAGATGGGAGGACTGGCACAGTGGCTGTATGCTTTTTTTCTCTCTAGGATTACATTCAGTAAGGTTTTATTAATGGAAACCGCCACATATTGCAAAAACCTGTTAAAGATATCAAACTTGCTTCAAAAGTCTGTAAAACAATGGAACTTAGACAAATGCTGGAAAACACTTCTAAATGAATCCTTCTGGCATCAGATTATTCTGTGATAACAAAATCCACTTTAGCAAATAGGTCAGACTACAGCTGCTAAAGATAAGCAGCCTGATGCAATGGAGGTTATGGTTTTAAACACTATCAGAATGATTTTGGATTAATCACCTTCGCACCTGCAGTAAAGGTTATTTATAGAATGTGTTTAAAAAAAAGAAGCAACCTGAATATCTCTAATCTCCTACTAACCTTTTACAGTAAATAGCAAAGCATTAGCTCTGTGTGCATTTCTGAATCCAGTCTTTAATTATACCTTTCCCATGTTTACATGAACTTTGGTTTGCTTTTCAAAAGCCTCACGGAACAATTCCTGCAGCTGACCTGTGTGTAGTGGTGAATTTCTCCATAAAGTGAGTATTGATGAGCTGAAAAGTTCAGTGAACAGGAAAATTCTGCTGCTTTTATTGCCAGTGTGACAGGTTACTTTATTACCATGCCTTTCACAGCAATTTAACAGTTACCCTGGTAACGGATTCAGTGAGGTAATGGGATCAGAGGCATTAGAGGAGAGGAAAGGCTAGCGATGAGAGAAAACCATCTGCTGGCTTATGTTCTCGGGGCTGTTTGCTCACTGCGAGCTCCTGACAATCATTGTACTTGGATGTAAATGAGGCAGGTTAAACCACAGGCCTGCCCTATTTAGCCGTACTCTGGTGATTTGTCTTTCTAATTCTATTGAAATAATAATCAGGATTTGTTTCTGATTAATTAACTAACCTTTTGGTAAAAAGATTAGATAACGAAATTGCTGCCTATTCAGAGATAATGAGATTTTTATTACTCTGTCAAAGGGAAAAAAAAGTACATTTATGTGTCAGCAGCCACCATGTCAAGGGAGGAAAATAAAGATTTAAATCTTTATGTCAGACATTTATTTCCTCCACAGATTAAGTGTATATTGCATTCCATGGGTGCACATCATCTTGTTTAAAATATTTCAGAAGAGCTTTTAAAACACCAAATAAAGCAATAAACAAGTTAAACCATGATGCATTTGGCGTTAATTTGTTTCAAAAAATGCCTCCTAATGGAAGAGAAACACTTGACGATTCCGAAATCTACCTGTACTGCGTGGGTGTATTTATGTAAGTGCAAGAGTGTGAAGAAAGCATTAAAATTTCAATGTGAGCACTTTAGAGTGACATATGTAAATAAGCTGCTATTATATCTTGCAGTACAGACATGCCTAATACAGTAGTTACAGTAGAAAATTCATTTATATGTAGGAGCTTTGCCTGGGTGTGTGAAATACCACACAGGACACTGGAAGCTGATATAATTAAATAACAAATGATAACAACCCATAGCATTTAAAGTTTTCTCACGAAAGGCTTCTGTAGAAGATGCAGCTGCAGCCCTCGGCGAGTGACCCAGGCTGCCCGCCAGACCCCGGGCTTCTGGGCTGCAGCCCCGCCGGCACCTGCCCACCAGTGCCTTACGCCTCGCCACAGTTATCCCCACCAATGGGGCAGGAGACTGAAAATGCCTAAAAACTTGCTGCTGGAACCACAAAGCCAGTACAGCTATGAAACATGTTAACCGTGCATCGGCTGCATAGCTGTGGAGCCATCGGCCATGCCTTGCGTCGTGCAGCACAGTGGTGTAAATGCAAACTTTTGGTGATAGAAACGTAATGAGTGGACAGCATTTGCTGTGCCAGGTAGCGTCCTGCAGATTGCCCATTACAAGAAGAGCTGTGTACTTTGCTGACTGTCAAGTCACTAATCGTGATCTGTTAATTAATAGATCTCTACAAAGAATTGCAATGAGAACATTTTCTGTCACGCATACAAAGCAAGAGGAAATATAGGACACAGCAGAGCATTTTGTTGCAGTGGAGTTAATGAATGCACTCTCAGATTTGAGGTGACACTTACATTGGTGGCGTTCGGTGTGCTTCATTACTTTTATTTTTACACGTTAACATGAAAGGCTCTTATATGCTGAAAGTCCCTGCTTCTCCCCAGTGGTGTATATAGCTGAACGCCAGTCAGAAGCATGACCCAGTTAGAGAAAATGTCTTTGGTAAAGAGATCTGATGCAGAGTGTCTTCCTCCCCTGTTCCCCCACTTCGTAGTTTCTCGTTGGTGATTACTCGGCATGGCCAGCATTCCTCCCTTCCCACCTGGGCTTTCCAATGTTATAGTCCTGACAAAGGATGCAGACAAGAGAACTTTCTTCTACCAACAGAAAATTATTTCCCTCCCCCTGCCCTCCAAAAATTCTTATTGCAGACTTCTGACCCTTGATAACTGAAATCCCTTGAAAGGCAAGCAAGCCTTTTTGGCTTAGTACCAGTTGTAAAGCTTTTGCTCTCCCTCTCTCTTTCCCCTCCCCCTCATGTGAAATTTAGGTTTAATATTAGTAATTATTATTAAAAATAGCAAAATGTTAACAGAGGATCTCAGCTAAGGAGGATAACTACAGTTTTCCTTTTTCCAGACGATGACATCTGCAGCTCTACATTTTCATGAAATGACTATACTTAACAAAAACATTACTTCATTTTCGTGGTATTTCTTTTGTGCCTAGGAGCAACCCTGTAATTGTTCACTTCAATTACAACATTACTATTTTAAACTGAAACCCATTTTATCTGCATGCCAGCTTTTTATTTGTTTTACCAACTATATCTATTTCCATTACTGCAAGGCTGATGGTTTGTCTCAAGAGGAAATCAAATCCATTAATTCAGAAATTTCAAGCACGGCTGCCTCTGCCATAAGCAGCATTTCTTATGCTAATAGCAAATGTGCTGAGACTGAAAAGAACTGACACAGCTCTGTTCTTTATCATAACTTAAGCATTTATGTAAAAAGGCAAATCTAATAGTACTAGGAAACTGTAAGTGTTATTATATATAATTTACTTTACTGAGATCTGCATAGGGCCTGGTTTGTGCAACTGTGGTTTAAATCAAGCTGTTTGTGGCTTTAACTCGCTTGACATTTGGGGTCTGATTTTGGTCTTGGTTACCTCAATGTAAATCTGCCATTGTTCATCTGACAACAATAACACTATTTCAGATTTACCCCAGGCAAATGGAGATCAGGACATGTTCATTTTGCTTAAGGTGAAATACCACTTCACAATCACAACATACTAAACTAGCTTTGGACAGAGTGTGTGTGTATGTGTGTGTGTACAGAAAATGTATTATAGAAGTTGGACATCTTTTTTCTCCAGCCACAAAAATGGCTATTTCAAAGGTAATTTAGGTATTTCCAGGAAGCTGCACCCTCCCAGCACCACACAGAAATAAATGCACTCCCCCTTCCCAGTGCCTCCTCATTTAATGCACTTACTCCTGTTATATCACATGGGCTGTGTTCAATTAGATAGCTTAACAAGATAAACTCTGACTTTGACCCAGAAAAAACAAACCAGATTGCTGCTGAGTTCTACATAAGCTTTTCCAGGCGTTGTGACCTGTTTACGTCAATTAAAAATGCAAGAGATCCTTATCGTGAGGGCCGAATTAGTTTCTGAGGGTTTGGTTTTTTTTTAATATATGTGTGCACAGACAGAATGTACAGAAAACAGTGTACCATTCTTGCCCTTCATTTTTACAGCAAAACCCTTTAGTGCTGTAAATCAGATCTCATTGGGAGATCTTACACACTGGCGGCCGATAAGCTGTTGAGAAGTAGACAGGGCTTTTAGGAATTGCTGAACCATGAAGCTGACCTGCTTAGTGTTTTGTTGTAGGCTATTAAATCCAGGATTGGTGTTTTAAGATGATTTGGCTTTCTTCTTCCCTTGGCCTGGTTAAGCAACTCTACCCCCATCTCATTATTTAGCTGATTAAAATAAAAAATAGAATGAGAAGCCTGCTGTTTGAAAATCCTACCTTCACCCATCAAATTAATGAGAGTGACTTATGCTGACGTAGTTTATGGCCTTAGCAATTTGACACTAATTTTGCAACTAAGAAAAGATTTACTAACTGTACACACCACTCTGCTTTGGTGGCAGTGGAATGGTATTCTTTTCTCCAAAAACAAGCTCTACATCTTTTGTAAACATGCATTATTTCGTTGCCTTATTGTAAATGGATCCCGGTTGGGTAATACTACTTCTTCCCACTAGCATATTGACAATTATGCACCAAAAGACCCAGCGAAAAAAATTGTATTTCAGCTGGAGTGCTCTCTTTTTTAGATTTTTCAAGTGTTGTAAATATGGTTTGCACTGTACTTGTTACTGCCTAGTTAGAAACATGCTGGTTCTTTGCACATCCCTTTCATACTGAGAGAGAAATTAAATGTGCTGTTTTATTTTTCCTGTGTTTGATGAGTGTTAACAAGTCCAGCATTTGAGAAAACCCAAACCAAATAAGGCTCTGTAGCTGTTGCTACTAGGTAAAGCAAAAGCCACCTGGTGACTAAGTTCACTGGGGCTTCATTTCTTTGTGTGACTGAAAGAAAGAGAACAAGAGAGAGAAAAGGACTCACATACACATGGAAGTAAATCCCATTGTATAGCACTCAGGAGATAAAATCATAACAACATGTACATGTGGTATATATACACAAGTAGTCATATGTCCCAGGTTCCCCTCAGTGTGAACATCAAGGCATTCAAATTCAGGGAGGGGAAGAAAAGTACTTATAATTATGAGGTTACTATGTGCTGCAAAATGCATCTCCACAGCCCATTTTTTTGAAGTTAGACATATTTGTATCACTAGTATGTTTTTATCCCCATTTTATTTAGAGCTCCGATGTCAGTTCAACTCCCATTGGGGCTGTTTTCATATGATCACTGTTTATTTTGGGACTCTTACCATGACTTAGAGTACTTGAGCTTTTATTGTAACGGTCCTATTTAATGAGGCTGTCTGGTTTTAGTTTTCTCATAGTCAAAAAGGAAAGGTGTGAGAAGCAAATGAATCACAAAACAATAGTGCCCATCACATTAGAATGAAAAACGAATTAATTTGTATATCATATACGCAAGTAGTTATGCTTTTCAGGAAGGAAAACGAATTACTGTGCAGCCTTTTCCCCTTTCTGTTAATCTATTGTTCTTTTTTTAATTGCTTATTTATTACTTTTAACACAGACAAAGGATAAAATTGAAAATTCAGCTCCAGTATCCAGGCTACATCAGAGATTTAGCATTGATTCTTTTTATAATTTCAACAGTTGTGCATGGGACATTGTATTTCCCACATTCTAGGTCAGCAAAGTTTGTTTTTCTCCTGTATTTTATAGACTCACATTTCACTATAAGTCTTATGTGTGCATTCAGGCTTGCAATGTTGAGCAGGCTTATAGGGCAGTCAGATCACAAGCTTAGAGGTTTGTTGTTTGGTTTTTTTAAACAACATTCACATAACTGCTGCTCAGTTTGCTGCTGTGTCCTACCTGCAAAATAGCAAAATAATAACGGTAATGGAAAAGAACATTATTTACTGTTTCCACTCTGCCTGGAAAAAGGAACATAGTAGTTTATTACTGAGAAATCATGTGAGGCTACTGCAGAGAAATCTAGATTATTGCCATAGTAATTACTGATTTCTAGTACCATAGCTATAAATGATTATGTTAATACTACGTAAACCACCTGCCTTTAGAACAGCAACAGTTTCTTAAAATGATTCTTTCCAGTTTAGCTACTGTATTCCTCCATTAATCATCTGTTTTCTAACCAACATTTGCTATTTCAGAAATGATATATTTAATCAGAAATGCAAGTTTATGTGCATTTTTTATAATTTAAATCAGAAAATGATAATGAGACTTCTTGACACTTTTTCAGACATATTCTACAAAAGAGAGAGCTAGTTTGTAACTAGGATTCCCCTAAAGTGTCTCACACTCTGGGTGTGATTCAGTTCATTATTTTAGTCATTAAAAGAAAGACATCCTGTACTGGTCATCCAGTTACTGGAAAAAGAGACAGATGTTTCCAAGAGGAGGTTTATTCCCTGTGTTTTTCCTCCTTGGTTATGGATGCAGCCAGGTTAACTAGCCTACAGAAGACAGCTAAATTCTCTTTGGGAGTGGATCCCACTTTCTGTGTTACCTAGGGTGGGTTAAATGTGCAACTCAAACAGCTTTGGGAAGGCTAAGTGTGATCATTAGCTTACGATGAACTGAACTAATGTCTTTGTGGTGCCTTTATCCTAATTTAAACTATTTATTTTCCCTTACCCTGACCTTCAGAACTCATAAAATATTTTTTCTAGCCTAGCTACAACTTCTGATAAGTAGTGCATGAGGATATCAGTTTGCTCAGTTGGTCAGCAATGGCCAGTCAACTGTAAAGCTATTTCAGTTATGTAAAGCTGTAACGCTATGCTATCTGAGGGATCTGTTCTCACATCAGTGCACCAACAGAATTCCCATTAACAGTAATACAAGTTATGGGCAGGCATGAAAGTAAAGAAAAACCCTAATTAGAAATAATGAAACACCAGACCGTTGTAGTTCTGAAAGGCAGTGGAGCCCATATTTACTTTGACATAAGATGAACACAGCAACTAAAAATGAAACATTAAGCTCATAAAATGGGGCAAAAGTAACTTACAGTTTGAAGTCCTATGCAACCCTACATGCCGCCTCTTCATGAAGATGTGTGCGGATTTTATTATCCTGCTGCAAGTACCTGCTTTACAAACATCCACTTTGCAAGGCGAATTGGAAAAAAACATATGTGGACTTGAATATGTCTTCTATGTTTAACACAAAGGCACATGAAAGAATAAAACCTAGGGAATTTATGTCAGTACACTGGGAGTTCCTGGCTGTTGACTGTCATCCTGATGCTGCTGGAAACCATGCTGGATAGTGCCTTTCATAAACCCATCAAGCATCACTTTAAATTAGCTCTCTTATTTGTTTTTATCCCAACTGCTTGTTTGGGAGTGCTCCTCTGGAGCCCCATTTCTGCACGGTTGCCATCATATGATTTCCGAAACTACTCATGGTCAATTTATGCCTATTTATTTCTATTTTAGCTTAAACAGTTCTTTTCCCACTGTGGTGTTTGATATGTATTGTATTTAGTGTATTTACAGAATCCAGCCTTCATTTCTTAGGCTGTGGAAGCCAATTGTTTTTTCTCATTCTCGCATTAGATAGACTGTCCATTTTTATTGTCCACCAAGAAAACATTATTTTCAAGGCCATCCTAGAAGACTGAATTAATTTTGTCTAAGCTTAACTTCTGGGAATATGCATTCAGAATTGTTTTCCAGATAAGGTCTCACCATTGCTTTGCAGATTAATAATATTTCCTTTGCAGGAATATATTTTGAAATACACTAGTTTTTCATTTGCTTTATTTCACAGATAGTTTATATTAGTAACTTGTAGTCATTCTCTGTTTAAATAAATACTTATATCTCTTTGTTTCTTCATATGCTTAAACCTGATGAGACCACAGCTTGTTGCAGAAATTCTTGTTACCTCCAAGTGCATGACCTTGACTCCTGTATTCTTTTTCTTCACATAATCAGTCCTCAGAGTAAGCCAGTTTGTTAATGAACCTACTGTGCAATGATAAATGCTTCCTAATTTGGTCCTCTTCGAGGCATGTGCTCTAGTTTGGAATATAATACCAATATATTATTAACAGAACTATTAAATGAAACCAGTCCAAAGACTGATCCTTTAGAACAGCCCAGGTTATATTCTTCTGGCCCAACAGCTGTTTTCAAACAACCTGTGGACATTTCCCTTTATTCAGCATTTCGGTGTTCTTACAGTTCTTGTCTCTCTCCCCAGAGAGAGAGTTTTCCACACGGTACTATGTTGCATTTCTTTAGACTTTACTGAATTTGCTTACAAAATTTTAAGAAATTCCACTGTGTTTGAAATTATTAGATGTTCAGCAAAATCTTGGGCTTGGATATATGTTGCTCGCTAACTCTTAACTGAAAATATTAATGTTTGTATTGATTATTTCAGTATTTAAAACCTCAACAATTGGTTATATTGTTATGTTGCTTGACTACATTAAATTCTTAGAAGCATGTTTTGTGTAAAACTTACCACTTGAACTTACTCATTTGAAAAGTCTCTTCATAAATATTCAACAATAGCTGCTTAAGCTACTCTGTTTCAGCACATGCGACTGCAGGACATTTGTTCTGTTGTACTAAAATGCCTAAAATGTCTGCAGAAAGCACTAAACAAATCACTTAGAAACAATCAAGGGAAATTTTCATTACAAATTGTCTATGAATGCTTGGAATAATTCTAACAGTATTAATCTCACTACTTTAGAGCCATTGACAGGAATAAAGTAACAATAAGTTTACGTCTATAGAAAAGCTTTGGTTTTGTTTCCCCTTGGGAAACTTGAGAAAACCCAAGTTTTTCTGCTAAATTAAAATGGCTTATCTTGGCAAACATAAATCCTAGAGCCTGACAGGAAAAGAAAGTGTGACAGGCTGATGGCTAGGCACTTTTTACAGAGGGCATGCAAGGGGGGATCATTTTGTTTAATTCATATCCCATCCCATTACTAACCTGGGGTTAGTAAGATTTTCAGGGGTGGGCTTCTAAGTTAGCACAGTGCTTGTTTTCTACCTTTGTTCATATTTTTTATTTCTGTGGGTCAGCTTTGACTTAATTAAGGGCAGTTTTAGCTGGAAATAAAGACTATTACACTGAGGGACTTGTGTTTGGGAAATGTTGGAAAGAAGACCCTAAATGCTGACCTCAGAAGAAGCTCAGTGATAAAAAAGGGAGATGGACTTCAGGATTCAGCTGGAGACAGAAGACATGATTTCTTTCTCAGACTTCCTCTACAGATGGGTTAACACTGGGAGAACTGCATAATCTGAGTGTTACTAGGCTTCGTGATAATTTCTAAAGAAAATACATTTATTTTAACAGGCTTTTGACAGTAAGATTAAAATTGCTGATCAAAATATTTGCCTTTTTATCTGTTATATATTCTAATGGTTAACACACATGACTACATCTGTCCTTCACTAACAGCATTTCTGTATCTGTAGTGGACAATGCTTCCTAAATATTCTTTCTCTACCATTAAACATAAAGATCTTTAACAAATAGATTAAAGAAAATAGCAGCAAAAAGCTTTTGCTTTTCAGAGATAGCATTTATCAAATAATTAAATAATTAAGTTCCTTGAACCATCAGGTAGTCTTTGCTTGGTTTCTCTGACATGAGGAACCAAACAAAATTTTCATAACCAAGTCCAGAAACCATGCACATCTAGGGAACCTTAACATATATTTGGCACATGCCCAGACTCCTTACCAATGCAGAGTCTTTAGAGAAGAACAGATCACCAGAAAGAGGAAGAGATATTCAAGCATCCAAAGGGAAGAAAAAAATAATTAACCTATGTTTTTTATTTGTCTATTTTGGTCATATCACACGTCTTCTGTATTTCATTAGAGGGTAAAATGATGTCCATTTATAAATTTTTTATTAATTTAGAAAATTTATCAATTGTGTTCCCTTAGCTTCCATAGTCAATGAAGGCAGTGATGGGTAAATCCCCAATAAGCACAATTCCCGAGTACTGTGTACTTCTGGCAACTAGTTAAATAGTCTGAACTTTTTGAGAACTCAGATTTCCCTCCCTTTTTCCCTTTATTCCACAGCAGCAAGACCTACAACATCAGTGCTAGCCATTATTTCTAGTTCTTTAAACTTAACAAGCTAATGTGTTCCTGAGATTTCACCAGCCCTGATCTTACTAATTGCTCTGAGCAAACACTACTTGCTCCATGCTGTTCATGACACTTTTAATGCTACATGAGATTAACACTTCTTAGCCTTTGCAAGGTTTGTTTTTGTTCCTCTCTACTTTTCTGAAGTGTGACATTGTTTAAGGAAAAGCCATGATAAAGACTTTTTACAGCTGTTGCTGTGCTCTTCTGGAGTCAGGCCTTGTGGAAAAGCTTCTCTTTTTCTGCCTTGATCAGTATATACTATAGTTATCTCCTGGGAAAGATTTTAGGAATTATGTCTAAGACAACCAAGTGGTATATTTGCATTTAGAGCCTTCATTGCAACGGATATCTCCATTCTGTGAATGTATAAAGAAATATGTAATAAATCAAAACCTGTGTGCTGGTTTTGTCTGGGATAGAGTTAATTTTCTTCATAGTAGCCAGTATGGGGCTATGTTTTGGATTTGTGCAGAAAACAGTTGATAATACAGAGATGTTTTCATTATTGCTGAGCAGTGCTTACACAGAGTCAAGGCCTTTTCTGCTTCTCACCCCACCCCACCAGCGAGGAGGCTGGGGGGGCACAAGAAGCTGGGAGGGGACACAGTCGGGACAGCTGACCCCAGCTGACCAAAGGGCTATTCCATACCATATGACGTCACGCTCAGCATATAAAGCTGGGGAAGAAGAAGGAAGGGGGGGACATTCGGAGTGATGGCGTTTGTCTTCCCACGTAACCGTTAGGCGTGATGGAGCCCTGCTTTCCTGGAGATGGCTGAACACCTGCCTGCCCATGGGAAGGCCTGAATGAATTCCTTGCTTTGCTTTGCTTGCGTGTGTGGCTTTTGCTTTCCCTATTAAACTGTCTTTACCTCAACCTACGAGTTTTCTCACTTTTACTTTTCCGATTCTCTCCCCCATCCCACTGGGGGGGAGTGAGGGAGTGGCTGTGTGGAGCTGAGTTGCCAGCTGGGGTTAAACCATGACAACCTGACTTCCTTAAAATGGACTGAAGGAAATATTCCTTAGTCCTGAATGCTTTCTAGCAAGTTATGCTTTATGCTTTAGCATAAAGCAAGTTAGTGCATTGATGTGAGCCCCAGCCCACCAAAGTTAGTGAAGCATCATAGCAATGGCTGTCGTTTCTTAAAGCCCTGCACAATACTAAGTCAGTCATAAACTACTTCCGTAATACCATGACACTCCCACAGCAACACACTTCAATTCACCTTTTGCCCGGGAATATAAAAAGATAAGTAATAGGCAGAGGATCGGTCTGCAATAATTGATGTTAGCTGAAGACTTCTCCAGGCTGTGATAACTGCTGTTTTCTTGGCTGCAGACCAGCCGATGCTCCTTCCAGCCCCCTGCACTGAGGGCAAGCACTGATGTACATTTTTTATCATTGCCTGTTATGCTGCTCAGGCCAGTAGAGTGATCCCGGCTGAAATCCCCCTTAATGTCCTTTTTTTCCTTGGCTTCTAAATCATCTCATCTCAGTGATATTCTTTTTTCAAGCATTCATTTAGTTCTGCAAGGCAATTTAAAACCAAAACTAGCAAGTACATAGAGGACATGTTCTCGACACTTTTTTGCGAGTGTTCAAAAAGTGCAAAGCTTTGGGAGACTACAGTGATTGCGGACCAAATCTGTATGTGTCCAGGTTAGACCCACCCTGGTGTGAGCGGGATTAGACAGTGCAGTGCCAGAAGGTCTTGCAGCTCTGTTATGCATGGCTTCACATACTTACATGAGCCATGTGCCCAAAGTCTCATGTCCTGTATGCCCATAATTTGCTGGTTCCTCCTCTGAAGTGGGACATTTGCCTCTCTACTCCAAGACACAAAAGCTAGTAACACTAGCTTGAATGGGTCTGCCCCAGAGTCTTGGATATTGGAAACTCAGTCTTCTCAGCAGCCCTCCAAGAAACAATAAAAAACCTGCCTGAGCTTTGACTGCAGCTATCAACATTTTGGATCCTTGATACTTCCAATCAGTTCTAAATACAATTTCCAGGCAGCAGGAGCCACAAGTAAATTCAATTTGTGGGTTTTGTAATTAACAAATACCCACTGTTTTATTGGGACACGGCTAAATGTGCATATCCAGGTGCTCATCATCAATGAGAGTGCAGGGACAAGCATGCTTTTGTGCCTATTTTGGTAATGATAACATCACTAGTGCTCACAGGAACCAGCTATCTATGCAGGTCACTTAACCCAGTCTCAGCCATGGTCACTGTGTGTACCTGTTAAATGGATAATTCCATCTACATGGCCATGCAATCTTGTCCTGTTCCTATTTTTTTATGTGTATACCACTTCTAGAATCTTTTTTATTCTTTTTTTTGACCTCAGTTTGCCTAGCAGAGATTTAACGTGACTAAACTGTTCAGCTCACAGTCTTTCAACTTGAAATGTGTTTTACTTTTTTCTCTAATCTCTGATCAGGCAACTGCTGTCTGGATATTCTCTACTTCTTTCCTTGTAGATTTTCTAATGTAATTTCTTCTTAAAGAAAGAAAAAAAAAAAAAGGAGAATCTGCCATGTGCTTTTTGCAACATTCCCCTATCGGTCCTCCACTTTGGACTTCAAGAGTAACAGGGAGCAGTCATAATTCTTCCTCTTATATGAGCAAGCCAGTTGCGGGCATATAATGTGCAGGTCTTCAGGTTTTTTGAAGAACTCCTGGTCCACAGCTACAGAAAGAACAGCCGAGTGCATTGTGGCACACTCTGAGAAATAGAGGATCTAAGCGTTTTTGACTCTCTGTGTTAGAGACCAGCCACGTTAGGGGTCTGCACTCTCACTCCAGCTGTGAGGGAAGTGAACATGCGTAACCTTTCATTAGCACAGTTCAGCAATGAGTGAGCCATTCTCAGTCCTCCTCACTCATACAAGAAAGCTTAGTGCAAAGTAGGAAGAAAAGACTGAAACTTTTACCCTGAATATATTTGTTCTTGCAGAGTTTGTAAGCAAGTGAAAATAACAATGTACATAGGCAAATATTAGGAATATGTCTCACTGTTTTAAGATTGACCTACAACAAATATGAACCTTTAGGAGCTTCTAAATACCATGATCTCATTTTCAGATTGATGGAAGAAAAGAGCTGTATATAATTCATTTGTATGTTTGCTACAGGTGTTGGGGGAAAAAAAATCCCCTATAAAAGTTAGTTTTAGATGGATTTCCAGACATTTATGTTTCTAAACCACTGTATTTTGTGACTCTGGTTGGGAAGACCAGCCAAATATGTTATCTTGATTTCCCGAATATTGCATCTTACACATGGATTATGATTCAAGTGCAATAATTTCTTGTTACAGATGTCGATTAGAAATAATGCAGAGAATGAAGATATATAAGCACACGTTTAAAATACTTTTATTGATAGTAGCTCTTTCATTTCAAAGATCTATAGGATCATATTTCATCTGTGTATATCTTTTTTGCTAGACTAAAAATTGAGGGATTTTTAACTTCATTATAGATAACACATTACAAGGTACTAGTCAGGAATATACATAAGTACTCTATTCATATTAACTACTCACTCTCTACTGATTCACCACTGGGAATCAGTCTGGCACATACAACTTCTAATAATTATGTTATGTTGCAACTGTGCACTGATTATCATAAGCTTTTAGTAAAATTGGCCGATGTTTTCACATTGTATTTATGAGGTAAGTAAGAGGTCAAAGTAGCACATCACAGATGTCTGAAAGAGGTTGTTCTAGACCGAAATTTTGTGCCTCCTAAATGCATAATCAGTGCTGTAGAGTTAGCTATTGCTGTTTTTAGGCTTGTGAGACTTACTGAAAACTCAATCTTGCAAAAGCTTGGGTCTTCTTATTGTGAAAATCTGGCAGACAAATTTTGCCAGATCCTGTCCTTTTTCTGGTGATTCACTCTGGATAAGAGAATCTCCTATAGTTCTGGATGCTTCTCACTAAACAATGAGCACTTCCAAATGGTGAATGATGAATTTCCCAGTGGAAATCAAGAGAGAAAATGGGAATAAGGTTTTTGCAACATCTAACATGCAGGCCCAACTTACAGTGCTTCATGAAAAAGCATTGGGAAAGGGGGGGAAATTGCTGTAAAATATCAGAAGTATTAGTAAAAATTGAAAGTATTAGTAAAAATTGCAGAAGTACAGTTTTGCCGTACCAAGAAATTGAATGTATTGGTGAAACCTAGAAGTGGGCAATGGCGGAACAGTACCTGTGTTTTAACCAAGGGGGTGAAGGTGGTATGTGAAGAGGAGCAGAGGGTGACCTTTCTAATGCAGAAGTTTTTATTCAGTATTGTGTAAAGTCTTAAACAGATTTTCATAGAAAAGCATGATTAAGGGCATAGAGGCAAATGAAAATAATAAAATACAGTGTACTTTTATCAAAGGTACTTTGTGTAAGACTAATTTAATATTTTTTTTAATATAACTGATTTCTTCTTTGACAAGGTTAATGCAGTGAACCTAATCTATCTTAATTTAAGTAAAGTGTTTCCTACAGTGTCCTATAGTAAATCATCACGTAAGATGGAGATGATGGCCATTAATACGGGAATGATGAGGGGGGAAGAAACTAAAATGGAAACTGCATCAGCATATACTTAGGGGATAATTATCAGCCTGGTGGCTAGGGGTTGTCTTTAGAATATTCAGAATATTCTGCTTTGTATGGTGATTTCAGACTAAATAGTAGACATACGTAGCTGAAACACATGGATGATGCATGCTGACTGCCACATTCCTAGTAGGAAAATAAAGGAATGTAGCATCTATAAAAGGGATAGGACTGGGGGCTGGGAATAAGACGTCTTGTTTGCGTGATGTGCTCTCCAGGCACTCTGGTCCTGTGCAGATGTTTAATGGCCCTCAGCTCTGCCCAGCTGCCATTCACATTCCTTTGCTCATGGGGGTCCCTTCAAGTGCTGCAGCATTGCCCAACCCATTTGTGCCCCTCTCCTAAACTCAGAAACAGTTTAGTTGAAAGGGTCTGTGCCTACTCACACTAGCATGAACTGCACTCACAACAACAAAAAAATCCCTAAATCTAGACCCATTCAGCCTTCCCCAGATAAGAAAGTAATATTTTACATCTGCTTCTCCACCCTAGATTTACAGAAGTGGGGGTGTCTGCATTCCCAGCCCCAGTGGTGGGGCAGACCTGGCACTGGATCACATCTCCCTTGCTCAGGCAGCCAGGGAGCAGCACTTGTACGAGGCTCTTCGCTCTGCCTTTCAGGTAGAAATCCTCAACAAATATTCAACTTAAAAAGAAAAAAACTGGCTGGAAATCTCAGGATGAAAAGTGTAGGCATATGGTAACCAAGTGCTACTATTACTGAGGAAAATATCGTCATATGGGAAGTACAGGATGACCTTGTAGACAAGGAATAGAAATGGGAATGAAATCCCAGAGCACAAAATGCAAAATCATGCACTCAGGCAGTAATAACAAGACTTTTCAATATTACTGAAGGACTCATCAATTGCAGTGATGATGAAGTATAAGCATACAGGTCATAGGATGACTAAAAGTTGCTATGTTGATGCAACTGTGAAAAAAATTAATGCAGGAGTTAAGGTGTTTTAAACAGACACAGCTAGGTACCAGTACCAGTCTGCAAGGTAAAATCTCATTGTACTGTTGTGTACAGTTCTGGTCATTTATATTCAAAGGGTTTAAACCAGAAGAAGTACAAAGGTCTAAAATATTAGGAAAGCTTTGAATCTGTTGAGGATGAGGGATTAAAAACAGGTTGTCGTGTGTAACATACAAAACCAGAGTCTGAAGGTGGAGAACAGCATATGTTCATTCTGTATATCTTTGGGAGGCCCAACTGTTTAAATTAAAAGATAGCACAGACAGTTATGAATTTGCCATACCTATGTTTAAACTAGAAATGAAAATATTTCTAACCATCAGGTGGTTACTTTCCTTTCACACAGGAAAGTGGAACCATAATAGTTTCAAGAAAGACTTTGAAAGTTGCATGGAAATTATCTATGTCACAATAACACTGATCTTTGAGTTGTCTTGTGGCACATGCAAAAAATCAGATCCATCAACATAAGTGCCTAAAAGCATTTCAGATGCTCTACATTATCAACAGAACCTGCATGAGACTGACATATATAATGGAGGAGATCCTCACCCTTTCCATGTGTCAACTGGAAGCCCTCACGGTACTAGAGGGCAGCTAAATCACTCTGAGGACATTTTGGCCTTTATTTTCCACTGGCTGGACAGATTTGCTGGTATCCCTAAAGCATTTTGAAAAGAAACTTGATCACAGATGATTGCCTTTGAGAGGTATTTACTGCATAGATTTTTTTGGTTCCCCATGGCAGCAAAAAAAGGAACTCTCTCCTTCTCATTTTCTTTTTCTCTTTCTCTTCCTCTCTCCCATCCCTACCTTCCCCACATTTCCCGATCAGAGTTTTGTTTCCAGGAGGATAAGTTTTTCCTCTTTTGCATCAGAAATTGATTTTGGACAGAGCCAGTGTATTGGTATTCCTAAGAGCGTTAAAAATCTCTCGGGGTTTGAGCAAGATTTCAAGACAAGGAGGAATCTTTTCTCAAATAGAATTGGTTGGGCCCTTGGGGATTTCTCTGGCTTTCTTTAAAGCACAATGCTTCAACTGATTTCTGTCTCACATGGGAAATTCATCTAAAGTCTCTTGGTTATTCTGGGGACCTAGGAAAATAGTATTATTTTTTTAACATCCTTTGCCAGGCACATTCTGGTCATTCTTTGTGTTGATCCCTTGTACTTTTTTGTTTGTTGTTGTTGATGATCCAAATATCATGCTAAGAAAAGCCTTTGCATGTGGTGATCAAGCAAGATGCACATTCTTAGGGCATTTCAGGAAGGTGCCTGCAGACCACTGGACTCAATGCCTGGGTAGTCTGTACTAGTCTGTTTCCAGCTGCCTGAAACATTTCATGAAGTACATTTCCAGCACTATATTTCCATACCCAGGAGTTAGTTGCACCTTAACACTGTGCAGTCAATGGAAAAACTGGCAAAATAGCTTCACAAAAGGCAGTTAGAATAACATACAAGGAAATACAGTTCTCACCACATGAAATATGGGCTGAGTTTAATTAGGATTTGTGGGTTTTGTGATCCAAATCCAATTCCTCATGACTTTTATTACTTAGTAATATTCATGGTGACTTTCGTATATTTGTTACCTCTGCTGTTGAGATTTTTAATGTGGAAAAAAACTGCACTGCATTCAAATCACTCCCTAGTCATGTATGGATCCTAGTGATGCACACAACTTGACATTTGCAGAGTCCAGATGTCCATCTTCCTGGGTGATGCTCTCAGCGTTGTCATAAAGGTATTCCTTTCTCTTCTTTGACCCTGTTGGCAGATGTCTGTATCTGTGTCTTAGGATCACATAGATTCTGCCACCCCCGTCAGTGTTAGTCTCTTGGCTTCATATAATGTTTCATTCATTGCATCCTGCCCAATGTCAATATCCTAGAGAAATTTGCCAAAAAGGATGTAATTCACATAATGCATCCAAAGCCTGAGCCCAGTAAAGCTTAGGCTTGTGAAATTTGTGGAGGAAAAGATACCAGACTGTACTGCCCAGAAACTGAAACTTTTGAGACGTTGATTTATTAAAGTGTCTTCTGTGCCTTTACATTACTAATGCCCAGTTTTCCACATCCAGGAGCTGTGAAGTGCAAATGCAAGGGATGTGTCTTTGCATCTTGTTCTTTCCTGTCCCTCTGTTCCTGCCTTAGTCCCTACGGTTTGGGAACAGAAGGGGTTGTCTCCCACATTCAAGGCAGCCATTTCCCACATAACTGTTCCATGACACAAGCACATTTAGTGGGAGTTATGCAAATAGACTGATCACATCCAAGATGCAGTAGTCTAAGCCACAGCAACATATGTCTCATTGATATAACGCTTCATTTGGATGACGTGAATGCAGTTTCTGAATCAAAACTAAAAATTACAGCATCTTTAATGCAAAGTGTAGTTACACATTTCATCGTGACTGCACAGAAGTTATGTGAGCTCTATGTTTATGTTCCAGCATGTTATATTTTGGATTTACTTCCATACTAATAAAAAATAGAATATATCAATATGACTCTCTCCAAGCTGAGTCTAAAACGGATACAGTTTGGTTTTGCTTGTAGAGTTTGTGCTCTCACTCTAGTTTGAAAGAACTAACATGGGATGATTTGTAACTGTGAAAAATAGCATTACCAAATACAATACATATAAGCTGTCTTTACATATGATCAGCTGGCAAGAGGGAAATAGATAATGATACTGGGTGTTATTTCTTTGATTCTTGAATTATTGCTTTTGAATAAGCCTAAATTTGTCAAAACACCAAAGACAAATTTTATAAATTCAGATATTTTATTTGCACAATAATTGTCTGGAAATTACATTGGAAAGTACACTGGGAGTTTTGTTGGTTTGTGAAAATAGACTTCATAAGATTCCAGTTTGCCCACAGCACCAGAAATGATACTAGAATAACCCTATTAGCCTTTCTGTACCTCTGCTTGGAGAAGAATTGAAAAGGCTCAGAAATCAATGGGATATACCAAATTATCATTTTAAAGAAATGTGCAGTTCTCATTCAAGCAGAAATTGAATAGGCTTTGTTAATCAGGAGTATTCGTTCCATCCTTTTTCATACCATCATGTACGTGATATATGTTTTTGAGTCCTTTTGTGATATCAGGTGAAGCAGAGTTAGCTACAATAAGCTTTAATTCTGTTATAACTTTCTTTAATTTCCGTTCCTTAACTTCCCTCTTGCAGAAACACCTCCTAGGATGCTGCACCCTCCTAAACCCATTCAAGTTAATTTTGGCTGAGACTAAACTGTTGTGTTAAAAATTTACATTTTGATCCCAATATCATGTCATAGACACCACATTATGACCCCTGAAAGTTTTGATAATAATGGGACATGACACATTCTAAACACCAGTGTAATAATATATTTTACCACTTAGAGTTTCACTGTGTTTTCAGATGTTATCAGGGAATTAACTTCAAAAGGTTTTTCCACAAGAATCATGGTATTATTTGTTCCATAACATAAACATAGTCCACATTTTTTAAGGTCACTTTGTGCCACAAGTAAGTACAATTTATATATAATAAAATGTCTACTCCTTATTTTTCTTAATAACCAACTTAATAATGGGTAAAGGGAATTTTTGTCATAGAGGCCAGAAGTATGATGTCAGCTAATGTAAGCATTTTATTGGTATCCCATTTATTATACAGAGCTCTCCTGAATGACAGAAAAAAATGTGCAAGAAGTGATGCATAGTGATTCAGTTATGCAGCACAAGAGAAATGGTTTAGTTTTGTCTGGTAACAATGTCACTAGGAAACAAAGAAAACATTCATGAACAATGACTTTTTCAAACATGCCAGACTTGGGAAAAAAATGTGATTTTGATTCTGCTTGCAAATACAAAGAGTGATGGAAAAAGCTGTAGCTTTCAGTATGGCCTGCTCTATTGCTTCTGATTTATAACATTATTGTTGTAGCATTAAACTCATTCTGCTATATGTTAAACTGATTTGTACCATTTGCAAAAGCCTGGTATATTCACAAAAAGTGATCATAGCAAGCAAATATAAGCCAAATTCAATATGAGTTTCCTAGACCTATTAATTTGCTGAGTAGGTTTGGAAGCTTTCCTAATTACTACTTAATGTTTTGCAAAAGTCATCAAAACCTCCTATTACATCTGTAGAGTGCATGATTGGACAGATTTAATTCTAATATACAAAGTGAATGTGTAAATACACATTATTTCAGCCTACCTTTCTGCAAGACAGTTGAAAGCTGCCAACTTTTTTTTAGTTTTGTGACATTTTTTGGCTTTCTTTGGTCTCTTTCTTTGTGATAAGCATGCATTTAAAATGGCATCTATCATTGATCTTTGCAGCTGGTTTTATTGAGATTTCATAATATTATTCATTAGTATTATTCAGATATATTTATCAGTTTGCAAAGATCCAGGATTCTTTTTAAAACACTTGTGTTAGCATACATATGTATGAGCCAAAGACTCACTTGGCCAACTAGCAAATGCCAGACAAATAAGAATAAAACAAACATGTAAAAGGAGAACTAAATGAAGTGATTTATATGCTTGCTGTAACAAAATTCACCTCAGACTCAGACATAGATTAACTAATTTTTGTCAACATTTGCTATATTATTCCAGGCCTGTTCAAGACCTAGGGTGTTTTTTTCTTTACTGTAATGTTGTGGAAGAAATCATACCTGTTAGAAAAGCAACGTGGCGTTTAGAGCTGACTATTAATTGAAAAGATAAAGAAGTGGAAAACTCCTGTTGCATTCTGGCACAGCTTGCAACCTAGTTTATCAACTTGTTCAGCTGGGGAAGAAGTGGAAGATAGAAAGGAGATGTTACGGAGGGAGGTTGGTTGGCTTGGTTTTATTTAAACTCAAATATAAAGAGTTATATGGCTCTCTTTCCCTCATTTAGGAAATAGGATTGCAAGCAGGGTTGAGGGTTAAAATAAATTCGAGTAGCAGTTATACAACATGTAAATGTATACACATCAATCTCAGCAGAAGCTGGAGCACTACACATCTGAAAATTTGACCAGGGTTCAAAGGCGCATCCTGGATATCAAAGCAACTGCATCCTCATGAACCTTATAGAGGTCTATCCAAATGGATCCCAAGGCATCCCTGTATAATCCCAGTGAAGCCCTCCTACTTTCCAAATTTTGCTGGGTGCTCCCCCTTCCATGGAGGTCAGGAAGGAGCAATTTACGGCTATCTGTGTAACAGTACTCTGGCACATTAATGTGGCAGAGATTCCCTGCTTTATCTTTTAGCATAATGAGTTAATAGAGCTATGCTAATTTACACAATTTGTGCTTCTGGCCATAGACTTTGCATAAATATGCCAGTGAGCATAAGAAAGAGATGACCATTTTTCCTCATACACATATGCTTCCCTTTAAATTCAGCAAGAGTATCATGAGTGCTACAGAAGACAGGATTTCACCTTTAAGCACTTACACATGTAAGTACATGCACACACAGATACAACCAAGTTTTTTGTCCTCAGCTTCAAAATTTCCAGATTTGTAATAACTATAGCTCAAGAGAGGGGAAAGCAGGAAAAAAATCCGAGTTCATGAACTTCCTTCTAAGTTCTAATCCTGAGGTTTACAAGTGTGTCTCCTAGTAAAAGGTAAAGCCTAGTGCTTGTACCATGATCTTTTTTGTGAAAACAGTGGAAGGTAGCTCTTGTAAAAGTTGTGGCAGTGGATCTGAGGTGAATAAAATTTGATAAAGTTTTGCTTGTTTTTTAACACATGTTGCTCTTGTACAATAAATTCATAGACCATTTAAGTATGTTATACCATTAGGAAATTCTTCAGCATTTCACAAAAAACCCAAAAGCATTATTGCTTTTGGAAAAAAGATGTATAATAGACCATTATAAGTGGATTATTTGTATCATTAAGGAGAATTGTTGTGCATTCTTCAATGAGCAAACATACTGGAAGAATGGAATTTGTTGGTGAAAGAACATTTGCTTAACAGTAATGCAGGTGTACCTTCACAGAGACATAGCTACTTTACGTGATGATGTAGACAGAAGCATTTGAAGTCCATCTAAATGTCACACAAAGCATTTGAAAACACATCTTTCTTATGATAGTTGAAAGAAATTTTACACCTCTTTCAGCTTTGCAATGTAGCTTTTTTTTTCTCATTCATAATAAGTTAAATTACTCCCAAAAAAGGATTTATACAGTTGCCAGCTGCTTCCCTACATTTTTGAGTCAACGTTCAGTATTTAAGCCATGACTTGAATGGACCACCTCTCCAGTATTATGAATGGTAATTTAATCTCCATCCTCAATCAACCATGAGCCCAGAAGAAAAGGTTGCCAATTATATTGAATTGTACCAAACTATGTATCATTTTCTTTCAGACATTCTGTTTCTCATTGATTTAGTTCTTATTTCTTTTGTCTTTGGCACAAAAGAGAGCTTTTACTAAATCAACTGGTTTAAAGTGGGAAAAAACCCTATATGTATGGAGTGAAATACAGGTATTTGGTTGAAACAAATAATTCAGCTATACTGCATAGTATCTACCCTGTGTAGAAAGCAGACAGCTACACCATTGTCCTGGTTTCAGCTGAGCTAGAGTTAATTTTCTTTATAGTGGCTGGTATGGGGCTGTGTTTTGGATTTGTCCTGAAGACAGTGTTGATAATACAGAGATGTTTCAGTTGTTGCTGCACTAGTCAAGGACTTTTCAGCTTCCCGTGCTCTGCCAGGTGCAGAAGAAGCTGGGAGGGGACACAGCCAGGACAGCTGACCCCAACTGGCCAAAGGGCTGTTCCATACCATATGGTGTCATGCTCAGTATATAAAGCTGGAGAAGAAGAAGGAAGGGGGGGACATTCGGAGTGACGGTGTCTGTCCTCCCAAGTAACCGTTAGGCATGATGGAGCCCTGCCTTCCTGGAGATGGCTGAACACCTGCCTGCCCATGGGAAGGAGTGAATGAATTCCTTGCTTTCCTTTGCTTGTGTGCGCGGCTTCTGCTTTCCCTATTAAACTGCCTTTATCTCAACCCATGAGTTTTCTCACTTTTACTCTTCTGATTCTCTCCCCCATCCCACCGGGGGGGAGTGAGCAAGCGGCTGAGTGGTGCTTAGTTGCTGGCTGGGGTTAAAACATGACAACCGTGTTCCTGTAAATTCCAGTGAGAGACAGGCATGTGAAAGGGATAAAACATTCTGATTTAAAATAGTCTTAATCAGTTTAGTATTTCAGTTTTATATACTTGGATTAAAGCAATCTTATTTCTAGAACACATTTTACTTACTATCTAGCTAGTTGAGCAGTAAACCTGCATTCTCTACTTTTCTAAATAATTTGAGTCTGATATACTTATGTACATAATAAAATCTTTTCAAAAGGTTTGGCAGTAGATTCAAACCGAACATTATGAATTTCCAGGTGTTGCCTGGGGTTGTATGAATTGTAACTTTTTAAGGATGAAAAAGATTTTAAAATTTGTTTTTTGTGTAGACAGTGAACCTTATTGAGGGAATTCACCCTTTCTTCTTAAGCTGATTATACTCACTCCTCCAAAACATATTTATATACTTCATAAATGTATGGATTAATTTTGTACTCATTACATGTAGAGGTAAAGAACTGCAAGACTTTACCTTGAAAAGTTGAAAATGTATATAGTTAACTATCCCCAGGCTAATATCTGCCACCGCTGTTAAATGAATCTATGCTAGCCAGTACAGTGTGGAAAAATGTGTCATCAAATCAATATTTCAAATACTGAAGTAATGTATCTTGCTCTTTCAACTGTTGAACAATATTTTTTCTAGGATACTGGATGGCAATGTTATAATTCAAACCACAGTTTATAGGAATTTCTTGCAATGTTTGTATTTTCAGAAAGCAAATAGAGCCCATCTGTAATTATAGGTATTCAGGAATGCAACTTTAGTAAAATCCACAGAAACAAGAACAATGGATCTTGTACCATAACAGCACAAACCAGCAAGATTGAAGCAATGTCATGTTAATTGAAATAACAAGACTTAATTGTCAAAGTCAGATATGAGCTACCTTTTACATTGTAGTTCTCACTTTTTATCAGAGATTTTCAAAACAAATACCTGAATCAGGCCATGCAGGGCAAGTCTTTTCACTAAGCTTAGATATAATAATCTTTTTATGGTCTGGATGTGCAAGGCATTGTCCTCTGATAGACATGGCTGTACCCTAATTTACATTTAATTATTCAACACATACTGAACCCATATAAATAATATGATCATAGCTAAGACATCTTTAACTATGTAGCTGCAGATGAGTAAATAACTAATGAAACTTCCTGGCTTACTAGAAAGCATTTTTTATTTTTAAGGGGTAGTAGTGCTCAATGAATCTTTATTTTTTCTTTTAACAATTTCTCCTCCATTAAAGACTGTTAAGCCCCAGAAACTGGATCAGTAACGCAGCAGACTCAGTAACAGTAAATGAAGTGCTGTAAGCTTACATCAGACTAATTAGTCTGAGGGATAAAACACGGGGAAAAACTTTTCAGGTTGCTTTGTGGAAGGCAGTTTGCTTAATTAAGCCAACCACTAATTGTTAAATATTTTTCAGGCATTAACAGAGCTAGTCTGACTGTAATTAAATTTTTATTTTAGTGGTATTTGCAGGGATTAAAGTCACAATCTGCTGAGGCGCTGAGGTTAGTTAATATTCACTTCACTGCCACAGCTGTCCTCCATTACATTACAAAGGACAGGAAAAGAGACAGCAGAATAGGATGAAGTAATGAGAAAGCTATTCATTCATTTGAACCAGCTCCACACTGTACAGTCTTGTACAAATGGATCTGATCTGCATGACACACAACTAGGCATTAAATCCGATTTAATTCGATACAATAAAGGACAGCCTAAGCTCTAAATGCATTTTTATTTTTATACTTAAGCATTATATAATGTATCAAAAAATATAATCATGTGATTATCATATGATTCCATTCAAGTGGTATTTCTTGACTTATTAGCTCTACAGGAGCCCATAAGGATTGTAAACCAATTCCTGCTAAGCCCTTATTTGTCCCATGTGTGTGTGAATGAACCCTTCATATTTCTGGATTGTGTATTTTTGTTCCCAGTAGAATATTTACTGGCGAGATCAATGTTTTGAGGGTTTAAATTTGGCTTTCTTTTGCATGTGAGTTGCATAAGGGTGCCACGCAGATGGAGCAGATAACCAAGGCCTGAAGCATGCCATAGTTGCAATAACAGGGAGAAACGGTCTTGGTGGTTTTTTACACCAACAGTTATTTCACTCACAAGGATGTCCTTTTGTACTGGGCTGGGTTTGGGTTGAAGAGAATTCATCTTGTCAAGAAATGCCAAAGTCAGCAATTGTGCACATCCGTACAAAATTGTTCCCGTTCATCTCACGAAGTGCCTTGTATGTTCTTTGTTGTACTAAACCCTTCCTCCTGGTATAGTCTTAGAACCTGCAGTCACTATTGTTGCCCTCAACGTGGCCTTAAAATTGCCAGTATTAGCTTACAGGAATAAGATCTAATCTTTCTCCCTCTTAAGGATGTGCCAGACAGTCCCTAATTCTCTGACTGGGTCCTGACTAATCTCCCTTCTTTTCTTGTGGATGTGAAGGGTCCTCCTGGGGAGAGGTTGCACCACAGGGATACTCAATAGTTATAAGTATGCCCTGATTTCCTTCTGGGAGGCAGAGGTCATGCCAGTTACCATAAGACCTTTATACTGGCCGTAAAGCCAGAATCTGGCCATGCTTCAGCCACTCCATGAGAGCAAAGGAACCCTGTGGCTGTCAAAATATTCATCATCTTCATCTTTTTTCTTCCCATTTTCTACCAGTTGTTGTTCCACCAATATTCCATTTTACTTAATTTTATTTTCCAACACGGTCTTCTTAAAAGTTGTACCTTGCCTACTTACCTCTTGGCATCTACTCATCAATCCATTTCAGACTGAGTAGCTGGGTAAACTCTTAAAATGCAAATGTGCAGAACTATGTTCTTCTTTACTATGGTGCCTACCATAACATTCATTATTCCAGTTCAAGGTTTCTAAGGGGGGGCTTTTTAATAAATACTAGAGAGAACATTGTAAGAGAGAACACAGAAAAATGTAAACTCAGAAGATATACAGTCATTCCCAAATATTCAAGGTTCCTACAGGCTCTTTCAACAATCTTCTTCCAAATGCAATTTCTGAGTCATAGCACACTGAGAGATTGGTTTTCTTTGCTATTTCCTATAGTCCTAATGAGGCTCATTTTCTCCACCAGCTAATTTGTTTTACCCCTGAATTTAGGAAAAAATACTGCCTTTATATTACACAAATTTCTTGTATTAGGACTAGATGTCAGCAATCCTGTTTATGTGCATTATCACAAATCTCATGTTGTGTTTCAGCTAAATAGTTGAGGAATTACTGGTGTGAATAAGTTTATGGATGCAGATAATTTTTTGCAGAATCAAGGCCTGACACTGCATACTGGAAGCCACAAATTCAATAATATTGCCATGCTTTCAAACCAAATGGAAAGTTGAAAAGAAATAGCTGAGATTAAAGTCCTTGTTCAAACAAAAATTCCTAATAATTATAGTAAAGAGCATGGGAATGTTTCCAAAAAACATGAGATAGGAATGGATTTATGTTTAGATATATTATATTTCAAAGTTTTCTCAAGTACAAAGGTCTCTCTTTAAAGAGGATCTTTTCACTAGCTATCTAACAAGTCATATTTAAGAAAAACGAATATTAGAGAATATAATTCATACCAGAACTATATAACATAGGTAAATGAACAATAAAAATGATAAATTGGGCAATAGAAAAGATTACAGAAATAATGCTTTCACATATTGGGCATTCATTAAATTGACTTTCCAGGGTAATTACTTTAACATTTCTACCTCTGATTCAGCACAGACTTTCGGATCATTAAACTAGATGATAGTAAATATTACAGGGTTTCAGGACCTGCTCTTGCAGACCTCTTTCTTGGAAATTCAAGAACCATGTCAAAGCCTTTGCTCAAGGCTAAGTCTGTTCTGTAGGTCCAAATGTTCTGGACTGGAAACTGAATTCACCAAGAACATGTTTCTTTCACAAAAACTGTTCTTTTTATGCAGACTAATAATCTTCACTCTTGTGAACAGACTGAAATAATTCTAAATAGTATAATAAAAGTAGTAATGAATTAACAGAAAAGTATGATTTACATTTATACTGTTATTTTTGTGTATTCTGATAATACTTCAAGGCCTAAAGTAAGGATTGGTTAAAACAGATAATTCCAAAGACACCTAGAATTGTTAGTAATTCTGAATATTGGTGGAGTTAGAATCTGCTATTAAATACATATGTTTAATAATTTTTATTAAAAAATTTTCTCTGGAAAATGTTGAAGTTCCTAGCAGTTCCCCTGTAGTTATGACTCTATCTTCCTTAATGCAGCTGCCATCTTTTCTGACTCATCCAACTTAAACTGGGAGTTGTGTGTTGTAAGGACTTCAGAGATTTACAGATGCAAATTTAGTTTGTGAAAGGATTCTTCAACTTACAGTATCTGGCAGGCTGAAACAAGATAATTTATGCAATCTTAAAGTTGTATTTCTTATTTATTTCTCTCTTAAGTTAATATACGTATACTGAAAACTGTATCACTCTTGGGTTAAGGTAGTTTTTCGTTTGGCCAAGACTAAGGAATAACATGCCACACCAAGACATGTCTTATGGGGAGTTTTCAGCTGGATTTACCTGTCTAGCAGACAGGATATTCAGGAAAATATTGGCTAACGACCTGAGATTTAGGGTTATTCTCTATAAACCAATAAAACAATGCACATTATATTTTCCCTATCAATGAGGTGTTTAAAATTTCATAAACTAAGGATAGTGACACTGATCTGATAGTCTGATGTTGCCTCCCAAAAACATTTATTTTAATACAGTGCTGCTTACCATGGGGTGCCATTGCTTTGTAAGGTGACAAATGAATGCCAAGACACTAGAGCTCAAGGTGTCATGTCAGATTGCAACAACTCTGTTCTGGAGAATAGAATGGGCACTTGGTTGTTAAAACTACTAATTTAACCTTTAAAATTTAACAAGGTTACACTGGCAGAAAAACTGCTGCTTCTTACTAAGGCTCTGATCCACAAATGTGTTAAACACATTCATGTTTTGAAATAAGAGAGACCTGATGATGTCCAAAGGACAGTTGGAAAGCCTAAAGCTGAGCAGATACTTAGGTCTTTTGCCAGATTGAGACTTCAAGGCCCAGTTATACCACTGAAGAGCAGATTTATATGGAAATATAGGGAAAGAGGATAAAAGAACTAAAGTCTTTCAGTAGTACCATGAAATGTATCATTCCCTTCTCGTAACTTGTTACGCTCCTACATAATTCATCTCCCAGTCCAAATCTAAACATATTCCTACTCAGAACCCTGATCAGATCCCTTAACTTAAAAAATTAACCATATTAATATATGTCTGTAGGGTCAAGTAACCCCTTTTCATCACTTTCATTAGCAAATGGTTCTCTTATTTATTTACTTTTAGAATTGCTTTCTCTTTTCTCCTCCCAGCTTCATTAAATCAAAAATATATTCTATCAAGATTGAAAATTTCCAGTTCAACACATTTTTGACATCTTCTTCTGTAGCTTAGTCTTTTCCTCTTTTCTTTTAGAAGCTATTTCATTCTTAGTAACTAGATGGATATGCCTTCTACATCGTGCTGCATCTGAAAGGACATTTTCAGACTAACTTGCAGTAGTAATGTGGGGTAAAGTAGTGCTTTTGATCATATAACTTTATATCAGGTGATCAAACTAGCATGTTTTAACAAGTTACCAGTCCTCGGCTGAAAACTATCATAGATCACATGAAATATAGGAAGTGAACAAGTGCAAGGATGCTTTCCACAACAAAGGCAAGGAAAGACAAAGTGTGCTGATATCACTTTGAATGTGAGGAGGCCATTCATCGCCGTTTACTGTTGTCTGAAAGAAGAACAGAAGCTATCTCACTGCAATTCTGTGTTCTTCAATTGAGTTTCCAGGGACATTTCTCTTGTTGGCAGTGCCATCTTCAGCACTTGCCTAGTGACTTTTTCCTTCCTAAAAAACCTCTTGTTCATCACATACCCCTACAAAAAAGCACAGCTGAGAAAGTACTGTGTTGAAAATGATCTGACAAGATGATGTGGAGGACAAGGAAAGGCGAGTGCTACTTTCAGTGGTAACAACTTAGGGGAAACGTCAGTAAGATTACAGGCTCAGTGTGGGTAAAAATGAAAAAAATTAGCTTATAAGTGAGCAATTAATTTTCATTATGTCTATTGTATTATTAAAGCTTCAGCTGACATGCTCTTCATGACATATCTCTATGTATATATTAAAGAATAGCATTTATAATATAGTCTGCAAAAGAATATTCCGTTTCATAGTGCAATAGTCACAGTAGAAAAGTAATTTAATTCCAAAGTCTGCATAGACAAAGTAATGGCAGCTATGGTAAAAATATATATTCAGATCATAGATATTTGCAAGACTTCAGTATAGGGCAAGCAGGCCTTTGTCAGGAGTACTGTATTTTTTCATGTATAATGATCTCTGCTCACTTAAGCTCCTTTATTATTACAACAGCAGTCACCAAACCTTGCACTCTGAACAAGAAATATGTGAAGCCAGGCTTTATGCAATACATTCACCACCTTATCCCATCATTTCAGTTTGCTCTCACTCAAAAGGAACTACTGAGAGAGTAACATATTGCTGCATCCCTCTTTCATGATGTGGGGGTCTATTTAGTTTTCAACTATTTCACCTTTACCCACTCCCTTTTGTTAGGTGTCTACGAGGAAAAATATAACAATCTGCCTTTAACTTCAGTGGCTGCTAAAATACAGTTGGGGCTTATAAAATCATGCTGAAAAAATAATTTGTTCTAAATCAAGACCTGTTCCCCAAGTCACGACAACCAGACTGTCTGTAATGATGTTGTATTTCATAACAGATTTCCATGTAGAGAAAAAAAAAAGAAATTATCTAAAACATTTACTTGTGTATGTAAAACGCATGCAGGTACATAGTGGTTCAAGTCTCACAACAAAGATAATTCCCCTGCCTGTTCCTCCATGTAATGTAAATGGTTTATTTGGCCAAATCCATTGTGAGTTGTGCAGAGGAAAATATATATCATAACATGATGCTTCATCTCCTCTCATGCCTATACTGATGAACAATGAAATAGTCAAAAATTTAAAGTATTTTCTCTATTTAGATCACTAGTGTAGAATTCAGTCCTCCTGTCTCATGCGTCCAAATACTATGTAGGTCCCCAACAAGGCAGTCTTCCTAACAAGCGTTCTGTAAAAGTCAGTGGAAAGACATGTTTCTGGAGGGTGCCAGGAAGAGAACTGCTGTGACCAACTTGAGGTCCCAAACTCCTTAACTGAAGAGGAAGGATTCTTCATCAGGGAGCTTCCAAGATGTTCAGCATCTTTTCTGTGAGTAGAGAGGGAATTAGGGACTTCCTTTAAGGGAACTGCTTCCCTGTGCATGTGAATGGATCCCATATATCTTACCTGATATCAGGCCCTCTGCATGTTTTGCTAGGGTAAGTAACTGAAGCAGGCAGACAGGGTTTTATGTTTCAACTCTTCCCTTGGAAACAGGAAAGCTTGAAAGAGCTGAAAGCTGCGATTCTGCTTAACAGCAGAGAAACTTGTTTACATCCCACCCCTCCTTACTCCCTCATACCCATGCATCCACCCCAACTTTGCTCACTCTCTGTGACTTGTTTGTTCCCTTGAGAAGTAGGAACCAACTCCTGGTTTTAGGGCATAAAAATAGTGTTCTCCAATAAAGATTTAGATGAGTGAAGTTGTAAGTATGTAAATCACTGAAGAGTAGAGGGAAACACCCTTTGACTCTAGAACAATTATAAGAGCAGCATGGGAATATACATAGATTTTTCCACAATTAAACCTTTAAAGCTGTTGTTCATTGTGTTGCTCCAGCAACAACAATCTAATGAAAAAGGAGAAAACTGCCAAGCTTAATCAGGGTGTGCACAAAGACAGAAAAGTGGAAGAATGGTCAAATTTACATCAGAAGAAATGATTCTCAACTGGTGTAATTGTGTGTTGCTCTGAAGTCCATTGTTATTGAGATATGGCCATTTACCCTATTTTAAAAATGAATTAGGAATCTCAGAAAATTATTTGCTGGAGCATAACACATATTTTTCCCTTTAAAATACAGTAAGGGAAAAAAAATGAGACAGCAAGCTGCTGAATGTGCTTGGTGCACCGTGTTCTGTCTCTCCAAAGTGTAGCATGAGTAATGCAAGGTTACTGCAGTAAGTACACATTTCTTATTGGATATCAGAGAAAATAGGTGTGTAAAATCCATGTAATTTGATAGCACATACATCACCACTGCCCCTGGGAGTACTGAATCATAAAGCTACATATTTAGCACTGTAAAAGAATATTTCTCTTCTTTTCTCTGAGAAAATTCTATGGAGATGAGTGGGGGATGGGAGAAAAAGCTTATAAATCAAGTATTAAAACAACAGGCAAACTGTAGAGTTTCTGCAGAGACACAATGTATATCCTTTTTTTTTATTCCATGACATTTTATTTTAAGTGCCCCTCTCCCCCCAGTGTTTTTAGTACCAGTGTTAAATTACAGTAGCACTCTTATGGAAATACATGTGAGATTCACATGAATACCAAGTACATTCATTATGATCAGTGCTGAATTCCAAATGAGAATAGCTTCTCTTTTTTTTCTTCTCTGTGTTAACCTTCAAGGCAAGTCAACACATTTCAAACATCCTAGTCTGATTTTAATTTGGAAAACAGTCTTAAATATACCACTGCCAAGTCAGATCGACTCAAAGCTGTGAGGAATGAAGGGAAGGAGGAGGAGGGGAGGCAGGACTGCCACAGCAAGGAGACACTGCGAGAGAAAGAGAGGTGAAAATGAGAGCTAACATCAGCTCCCCCGGGGTCTGCTGTAATCAGCAGACAAATGGTCTATACTCATGGCGTGTATTCATTCTGCAGCAAGGGGCTGCCAACAAGAGCCTTCCTATGTCTGTTTGGAAATACAGTACTAGCCTTCCTCTATTCAGATGCTTTGAAATAAAAAAGAACTGCTGACAAACACTGCTTTGGGCATTTGACACTGCTTTTTGATCTAGTTACTCAGTGTAAAATGAACAAATTAGGAATCTACTACAAAAGAGTCTCAGTCCTAGCTTGCTAAAATGTCAGGGTTTATAAAATTAGGGCTGGTTTTTGTGTTTTTTTCCTCCCCTTCTCTTGATTGTTTAAAACCAAAAAAGTCCCTTCTTGTTTTTTTTATACTGACAAATGGATATTTTCTTCAGTTTCTGAATCATCATTTTTTAGATGCATGTCTGTGCATGAAAAGGACATTGACGTCACACATACCAAATATATTTACTTATTCACGATCTAGATACATTTATAATTTGTGTAGCTCCTGTCTCTAGGTATGTGCCTTAGATTGTGAAATGTGAAAATTTTCTTTCAAAATCTTTTACAGGATTTTTTGCTTTCCCAGGAGGATGCCACTGTTAATTAAGTTGACTTCCTCTTTTTGTGGAACAAAAATACCTTTGTGTCAGTGAAATGCCCATAAACATGGCTTAACAATGACTCTGGAACAGCACAACTGTTCTTTTTTTCAAGTACATTATTTTTCAAATGTACTTTTATAGTGACATATTGTGTATTGGGCACTACTGATCTCCTCTGTGGAGTGAAGTTACCTCAAGTGCTTTGAAGCATGTTATATGTGCTTATGTAAATGTTGAAAAGCTGCTCCTTTGAAACCACATCTAATTTTAGAGAGTAAGGAAAATTAGGTAGGCTGTTAACAGAGAGCCAAAAGCAGACATCATACAATAGCCCCCAAGACTCATAATGAAATTAGATTTTTTTTTAATTTGATGATCCAGATGGATTCATTGATGGAACAGCAAACCATTTCTGAGATCGCTAATACTCTTAATATATAATTGCAGGATAACAACTACTTATCCATTACATTCAGCTGTTCTGCCAGTGCTCCCGAGTTTAATTATCAGTCTGCCTTAGAAAGTCTATTTTTCCCTCTCTTTCTGCAACAGCAAAATCAAATTTCAGTCACAGTTTGCATTATAATACCTTATCATAAATCCATGGTTTAGGATGAATGATTATATTCATAGGTGCCTACTGATGGAAAACATTTACAATGTGCAACTGTTCCCCAATGATTCCAGCTCTGATGGAAGAGCACGTGCAAGCATGGATGTTCATCACCGTTTCCTGATCTGGCTGTGATAAAGAGGCAGACAGAAAACAATCTGCTTTTCACCTGTGAGTATGTCACTTCTAAGCAGCCTTAAAATCTCACAACAATGTAACCACAAAGGCATAAGGACTTTGCAAAAATGTTCCAAGCAAAGGGTCAATGGAGCCAGTGAATAAAAACTGTGTGATTTTAATGAATGAGATCCCGGCTGTGTCCCACCTGCTTGTTCTTTTGGATGATCAAGCCTGTGCTCACACATATGAACAACAGAAAGGAACTTGTTCTAGATGTGTTTTTTTATGTGGTGCATATGTATGAACAGTGCAGAGGAAGGGCAGAGCATGGATTGTAGATCAAAGGAAAACGTTTTTTCTTTTCCCCTTTTTCAGTGAATGCTGTGCTTTCAGTAGGTGCTGGATTGGCAGTCTCAGAGGCTGTGTTCCCACTCAGCAAGAGGAGAGGCACAAAGGACACAGTGGAAACAGAAGCTTCCTGTGCCAAAGGTTTCTGCCCCAGATGGGAAGGACTGTGTTTAGGGTTGCCATGGCAGGCAGCCTCCACGACTCAGTATTTATTTGCCTTGTCCGGCTGTGGAGTAGGGTACTAATTGCTAAGGTAGAGTACAGCTTCTAGGATCTTTCTCTTCCCTCTGTACATGTAGCAGATAGATAGATATAGGTAAGTAGGTAGGTAGGTAGGTAGGGAAATAGATAGACAGACAGATAGATAGATAGATAGATAGATAGTGTGTGTGTGTTTATGTTACTACCTGCAGATAGCCCCTAGAAGTCACTATACCAGGCATGAAAAACATGCAGTTAATATCAGAAGTGATTCATAGCTAAAACTTTTCACTTCTTAATATGGGTCCCCTATATATCTCAGTCCCTCTGGGAGTCCTGAAACGTGCTGCCATAGCAGAGAGGCTATAGAGCAGAGATAGCAGGTTCTGTATCCATGGGTTTCCTTCAAATATCCACATGGTTTTAGAAACTCGGATGCAATGGATCTTTGTGTGGATATGCTGTGAAAGTCACTATTAATAGGACTTTTGTGTTCTCAAGATGTGTTTAGTACTTCAACAGGTAAGGAGGCCTAGCAACTCACTTTGGATAATAAAATACAATATTTGCTCGGCTAGCTATGTCACCAAAGTAAGCAAATGTTTTATGTATTTTCTAGGAATAATATAAACCAGATATAAGAACTGTTATCAGAGAATGATGCTAACTTCCAAATCATTAGTAAATAGTTAATCCACTGAGGCTCAGGATTATGATGATTATCTGCTGCACCCTCTCGTGATCAGGTCACAAACATTGTGGCAATGGCCAGAAGCAGGCCAAGTCAGCCTGTAATTTATTGAGTAGTGCATCCAAACTGCTAGGTTTTCAAATTCAGAAGTGTGCAATACAGTCAGAGGACAAAACACCAGAAAAGCATGCTGGCTTTATTCAAAGGAAACTTTCTGTGGCATTTGAGGCAGTAGGGAAGTTGGTTGTCCCAGGCTCACTCAGAAATTTTCTGCAGGCCATGGAGCACCAAAGCCTAACCACTCCTTCCTTGCATCTTTGCTGTCTAGAGATGGCAGTCAGGTGTCGTGTTGGCCTTCGCTGATGATTAGAATGATTTCCTAATTTGCATCATGGACTGTGCATAGTGTTGTTATTGCTGGATAGAGTATCAACTGCAATGGCCATGCCACTGTTTTGGTCTCCTGCCTCTTTGCAGTCACCTAAGTGGAGAAATTCTGCCATCCTTAAATCTCAGCAGAGAGGTCTGTTATCAAAATTATGCCAGTCCCTTCCACACGAGATGTAAATGGTAAATCACAGTCAAGTGCTATCACTGCAGGAAGAATCCCTTTGAGAACTGGCCTGTGAAGTGAAACCTGCAGATGACTTTGACTACAGCTTCTTCCTTGTATTTAAATTGTCCTGCTTGCTTTATTTATTCTGAACACATCTCCAGGGCAGCTGAGAGAAAACTGATGAACAGGTCTGTGAATGCTGAGAGTGCAGAAGGATTGACATTTTAAAAGTAAACATTGAGACTTTTCATCCAGAAGATGCAACAGCTGCTACAGATACCAATATAACTTCTGACAGATAGTGATGAGTGATATGTAACGTCAGTTCAAGATGAGACGCTACAACTTAGTTAAAAGCAATCCACCGAATGTGAACCACAAGGCTGGACCCAGATGCCCTGAATCTCTTGTTCTGGAAAAATGACCTACTTAAATGCTAGGAATAATGTCAAATACCCTGTCAAATTTCAGGACAACGAATTTGTGATCAGGTCCTCCCATCTATTATGAGGGCTGTTTTAAATTCAGAATTGCTGCTGAAACAGTTGCTCAAGAAATAGTTTGCCAAGCAAGGCTAGTCAGAGAACATTATACCCTGGCCAAGCCCCTGAATTCCTCCCATCTCCTATGAAAGGGATCTCGCAAAGGCATCATGCAGGTGGCTCAGCTCCTCTGCCCGGTGAAGACAGGTCACATTTGTAAGTGTGTACAGAGCTCTAGGAACATCACTTGTCAGTGTTGAGCCTGACAGTGGTTAAAGGGAGGCTGCAGGGGTCCATATCCCCATGCAGTGTAAATTTTACTGTAAATTTGATAACTTTCTTTTGCAGATTGGTGTCCAGCTTGCGTAACCTTGACTAAGAAATGCCAGATCAGCTGCTGAATTACTTTTCTGTCATTACCAGAAGCAGTTAAGTTACAAGGGGATTTGGTTTGAAATAAGCCTCTAAATTTTCAAAAAGTTTAAAGCTTACTTAAATTTCCATGACAAAAGAGTCACATTGAAAGAAGGTGAGAACAGCTCAATTCCTTGGTACTTCCATTCCAGCCAAATCCCACAATCCAAAGGCAAAGAAAGATGAAACAAAATAGAAAGAAAGTTAATTTAACTAATGCAAGCAATATAGAAATATTGCACTTTAGTTCAGTTGCGTATTGCAACAAAGATTTCAGTTAGTTTTCATTTTATACCATACCTTTTTTCCCAGTCCCAATGAATGTATAGTTGTATTCCTTTTCTCTTTGTAAGATGCAGACATCACCCTATACAAAAAGCAAGTGAAAATAAATAACAAGCAGTTGAAATTGTAAGTCTCAGGTTGTTGTGATGCAGCTGGGAGGTTGCTTTATCTTTTGAATCTAATAATATTTGCATTAGTTGCCTTTCTCATTTTATGAGTATTCAAATTTTTTTTATTCTCCATTAAACTTCATTTGACTCTGCCTAATTTGTTAGTCTGTGGTATTTCTACCAAAGTGTGAATCAAAGTTCTAGAAAGATCTAGCTATTATCAACATGAACATAAATTAATAATTTAAAAAGGACTACTTGAATACATAGTTTACTCAGTTCATGGGGTGTTTTCTTAACCTTTGACACCAGTGTTTAACATGAAGCATTTAATGAGAGCTTCCAAAAGCAGAATTATCCACCAGTAAATGTCTTTGGTTTTAAAATATATGGGTTCAAGGGACAGCAGCATTTAAATAGTAAGTAGTATTTTAAATCATTAGCCACAGCATGTTCTAGTGGGAAATTTCTTTTTTATGTTAATATTAGCCATTGCATAATATTTTCCAGGCTTCTGTGTCTGCTTCCCAAATGTTTGTGTTAAGAACAATAAATCTCTGATTCATGAGAAATATATGCTGATACTGTTCTTTTATAGAAAGTCTTCAATTTATTATTCTTTCTGTTTCTGTGAAGTCTCCTATGAATGAACAACTCCACCACTCCAAAAAGCTTGTATGGAAAGACAGACTTTGCCATGTCTCTTTTTATGTTTTTCTTAGAAAACCACTAATAATAATAATAAATATTTTAATAATTAGAAGGCAATATTTTTATTGCTGCAAGGAGTTAAAAATATTTTAACTTTCCTTGGGGAACCCATAGCTGGTGTCTAGAAGACTGCTCTGATATTTTGATTTATTAATAGAGAATAAATAAGACTTCAGTAGCTGAAAGAAGAAAGCTGTTATCTGGAGGGAGCAATATTTTGAGGTCTATCCTATTTTCTTACTTTCATTTTTGCTTGCTTACTTGCTTGTTTTTGTTTTGCTTTCTCTATTTTCTTTTTTTTTTTTAATACTCACATCGCTGAGTCAAGGTTAGAGAACAGCTGGCACCATCAGGGCTTTTCAGTCTCATTTTGTGGTTCTTCCCTACCTCCACTCTTGACACTGTCAGTGAATCAAATGTTTGGTTGTGGAACAACCATAATGGGTTTTGAACTGTGTGCAGTCATGGGGATTTCTCCAGAGGGCAAAATTAATTCTACACATGAGACCCCTCTCCCTCCCTTTCCCCCTACCTTGTAGCTGGATGCTCAGATTGATTCACTGGAAGAATCATTTAAAAATACATTTGATAAAATAATATATTATTGCAACATCTCCTGTCAGTCATCTAATTAGAGCATACCATATGTAGAACTTATAACACAAAGAATTAGCTCTTTTTTTTTAAGTAAACGCACACTTTAGCATGAAGTGTGGGTATTTTAAATGGCTGTTCTTTATAGGCTCCAGTTTTAGAAGCAGATATTTGTATACAAATATCAACAGTAGCATGGACTGCATGCTTTTCCCATCATATCCAATGAGTTATTTAAATTTACAATTAAGTGACCAGAGCAAAAAGTTCAGAGTTAAACAATCATTTAAATATCAAATTCAGACTTGGTGATGGGAGGTTATTCTGAATTACCCACATGTGTAAAACTACTTACGTGTATAGGTGTTTTGCAGAATAAAAGGCTTCAGATTGATTCTGAACTACAGCAGTCAATAATTTTGCTATTTCAGTCAATGAGCTTGAGCACTGGAGCACTAGTCAGTCAGCTTAAGCTATAGGTACTGTCATGTCAAGATCAGCAATGGATGAACAGCAGAATTTAATTTTGCAACATACAGAATCTTATATGCAAAAAAAAAAAAATTTTGCATGCATGTTATATTTTGCATGGGTACTGAAGAAAAAAAAATCAGTAGAATGGAAAACTGGAGAAAGAAATTAGGAAGCCATCAATGACCTATTGTTTTAGGGAAATAATATGAATAAGTTCCATCAAGGTCAGGGGAAGAGTACTGATTCATAAGAATGTGGCTTTGTTATTTGGTAAATCTAAGATTTCCTTATTTAGTAAATTAGAGGGCTTTGCCAGCTAAAGCTTGCTGAAATGGGATTAAACTGAAGTAGACAGCTTTTTTAGATACATTGCTATTATAAGTAAAGGGCAAATAGTGTTGACAGGAGAAAAGGGGATCAGGACTAAAAATCAGCCAGACCTTCTGACACCATGTAGATGTGGATTATATAAATATAGAGAAAAGCCTTATTTCAGAAGGACCACCAATAGAAAGGCAACCCCATCACTTAATAAGTATCATTTTGTTTACAAGTAGAGTTCCATTATCAGCTGAAAAAAATTTAAACAAATCAGAAATTGCCCATCATTTCACAGAGGACACTGTCATCATGAGCACTAACTTATTAAAGCTGCTTGTAAAGAATGCAGGAAGTGGAAAACTACACTTGTAGGTGAGGAAGGCTATTGGAAAGGATCATTCCATTAAAAAATAAAGATTACCTCACCAAGGCAGAAGCAGCCCTACAGGCGATGGCAAAGCCAATGTCTCCTTCACAGTCCCATCAATTTCTTGTGATTTAATAATATTTTTTTGTTTCTTCCCTAATCAGGATGTATTCATTCCCAGAGGACAATCAGAGCAAGAAGGCAAGATAACATTCTTCCTTTCTCAGAAATCTTCCTTGATAACAACGTGACTATACAGTCACATAAATTCTTTGTTCTTTTTTTCATGCACGCTCTTTATGAATACAGCAGAGATAAATAGGTCTGGAAAACAAATTCTTCACCTTTTCTACATGAGAAAAATAGTTGGCAGACATTTTTAATGGAGCTTGAACATCCCTCCTCTCTGACTTGGAGTGGTTGGTCCATGGGTCAGAAATTCAGTCTTCTCAGCTAAGACTGCACCAAAAGATTGTCAGTTGTGAAGGTGCTTATCACTCTTGCCTCAAAGGAAACTGGCTCAAGCCATCAACTCATTTTAAAGGAGCACAAACCCATCCTCAGATGGTAATGACTCTTGGTTCACTGCTGACTTACACTTGAATCAAACCAGTGACCCAGAGTGAAAGGCTCCATAAACCCTTAGCAATTCACTGAGCCATTCAGGACTTCAGGGAGAAGGGGAGGGGGGAAAGGAGTCTCAAAAAAGGGCCTAAAATTTACAAAGGATTTACCAGGAGTATGCTAAGCTTTATCCTCTCATACACTGACAGAATTCACTACTTCAGATTCCGTAAGTGAGATCTATAGGTACAGAAGAGTAGAATGCAATGACAAACATGAACATTACAAATAGACATGGATTGAAGCAAAATATATTTTTTAAAATTCTCCTTCATTTCATGAGGCAAAGAATTTTTAAAGCAAAGAAGTGTCACCCATTTGAAGGATTTGAAATACTGAAATCCTAAACCTTTTTGTGAACAGAAAAAGAACTTTTCAAATATACCTGCATACTTAGTTCACCGTAATGTGTGGGCTATTAGGTGGACTTCTTTCATTTTAGCGCTGACATTTGCCATTCATCTGAAGTAGAACATACGTGTGTGTGTATGTGTGTGTATGCATGCACACATGCCCACATATAGATATATCTACTGTACCACTGGAAATATAATCAGGGGTTTTACTAACCTTGCAGACAATAACAGTTATTATCACTCAATATGTAGGGTATGTTGTTACCATTAAGATGAACTAGTTTTTTCCTTCTTTTATTGATTCATTATAATTATTATCAATTCCCTCTTAGATGTTGATTAATGTCTTTCTTTTATAGAAGTTAGTTCTTTTGTTTGTTTGTTATTTTTTTAGATGATCTGCCATTGTAGGCATTTGTCTATAGTGACAGCACTGTTTTGCTTTTACCCTACTTTTTACCCACTTTATCTAACTGCAGCATTTTCTATTCTCTTCACAGAACTCTTCTGAGTTTCATTTAGGGAGCAAAGACTAATTAGGAAATTTAGACTTTGAAATTTGATATTATTTTTAATTCCTACTTTGATTTTTTTTATTATTAATTTATGGCACTGCACTGACTGACATAGAGTTGATGTTATTAGCAATTAGTGTCTTTCTCAGATTTGTCCCTCTCTATTGAAAATTAATTCTCCACATCCTTGGATTTCAAAACCTTGGGCTAGACTACCAAGATAATTGCTAAATTAATCAAACTTGCCAGGCTCTGTGAAAATACAGCTGTATTTCAGTTTTAGGGGAAGAAAATTAATAAAACAATCCAAAAGATATATACACAAGGATGTCTTTCACTGGCCATTAAGGTCTATAAGGTTTAAAGTTCCAAGTTTTCAACAGTAATCTTCAGCCTCTAAAAACTGCAATTCTTGTGTTATGTCTGAGATAACAAAGAAAATCAAACAATTCACTTGGTATTTATTCTAGTAAAAGTTAACTACTGACCTCCCTACCTATTCTATAGACTACTATTAACCTTGTCTGCAGGAGGGTGGTGATTTTAAGAGTTATGATTGTTAATGGCCTTTGAATGCAGCAGTCTCAGACCACTTACTCCCCAGTGTACCACATGGCTCAGACTTTTCCAGATGGGAAAATGATAAGAACATGAGGAAGATAGCAGGTCATTCTTGAGGCAGCCTTGAGAAAATTGCTGCAAAATGAATCGTGCAGGTCTGCAGTGCTTTACCCAGCATTTTTCTGTTTTAATTTATCAAGCCAAAGCTTGTTGACATGAAAGTGACTGTGCAGTATGCTCTAAGAAGCCAGCTCAAAGGCTTTGTGCATCAGCTCAGCTGAAAATAAAAAAGAGGATCCAGGAAATATTCTGCACGCTGGTGCTCTCCAAAACATTTTATATTCATCTGCCACATGCTCAAATCCCATCATTAGTTTCAGCTGTAAAATAAATAAAAAATCAGGTTCTTGAAATTTGCCAGCAGTTTGTTTTAAGCCTATTAAATCAAACTGATATTAGTGATATTTCCTCACCTGGCTATGTAGACCTATATTTACTTGTCTATATAATGAACTAATCAATTCTATACATATGAGATATCTTTGTAATGGGGGGGAGTCCATTCAAATGAGCACAGCATTACTGTTGGGCAGTTTCATACCGTAGTCCAAATCTCCAAACCAAGGGGGGGGGAAAGAAGAAAGATAGTTTTTCCCACAGTCACCCAGCCTTGGAAATCTTCCCCAAATACTGGCGGCCCAAGCTACATCTTGCCTTTGTGCAGGTAAGATGTGTTTAGGAATCATGAGATTTAACAATATGCATTTCAAGCTGCTCTGTTTTGTTTCCTGTATTTGAGTCTTCCAGAGTTTAGTGTTTCAAATTTTGTGGCTTTGATAGCTAGAAACTTACTATTTATTGCAATGAATCTCACTGTTTATTGTAATACTGCTTCATGGCTCCCAGTGCTGTAATTATGAGAACCACACTAAATGCTGCATAACTCGGAATAGAGCCACTGGAGAAGAGCAGTAACATACAGCTCTGAACAATTTCCTCAGGGTTGGAAGAACAGATACATGTTTCACCTGCTTTCCTCTCTTCTCACCCTATTGCTCGCTGTCTTTGTAGGAACCAAGGAAAGCACTGAACAGAGGGAGAGATGCAGAGTACAGGCCCCTGCTGTATGGGTTATGCTGGTATTAGTGGTCATGTCTGAGGCAGGAGAGTCATGACAGTGGCTTTAGGGAGGTCTGCACTGTATAGTACAAAGGTTGGTGAGCTAATTCATGCTTTACTTCATCTAATATACAGCATGAATATAGCCAGCCTTGAACAGCATAGACCTAAACTAGACTGCACAAATTGACATAACGATACACACTGCTCCTGGTTGACGAAGGCAGGACAGAAGCAGTCCGTTATAACCTAGGTCAGCAGTTTTGCAGCAGAAGGGAACTGTTTGGGAAGTAGCTGTTATTTCAAACTATTGTGACTTGCTGAAAAGGACGACTATTAAGTAGTTCATGAGCTTTTATTCAAACTGTTAATTAAAATCTTTGTCAAATTGTAGTCCATATATTTCATACAAAAAAAATGACTGGAATTTCAGTGGTGTAGGCAAGACAATTATAGAAAAACTCCACTCCTGAAAACTTGTTCTAAATGTTTTCTCACATCCTAGGTACTAATATATGACAAAATCCTTTTGCTTTTAGTGCTGTCACATTTGTGTGAGATGAAGGTTGTTGTCTCACCCACACAGACGATAGGATGACACTTTAATTGGAAAGTGACATTGTTGGGAACATTTATGAATAATTTAGTATGTCCTCCCCACTCATCTTTTTATATGTTCTCCAAGACATTATTTTATTTATTATTTATTAAGAACTGACATTGTGCTGAGAGCTGTACAGAATAAAGGAGAACACAAAGTCCTCGCCCTTGTGGATCTTACACAGCAAGAAACATAGAAAGCTCTTTTCCATCCTGCTCATAAGATGGTAAACACATTCTGGCTATGTTCCAGACTTTTTCCTCTCTTGGAGTTTGCCTTTGCTGACAAATGTAACAATAACATTAATAATAAAAATATCTCAGCATGAAAGTTCTGTTAAGCTTGGCTGTTTTTAAGGTTCTTCTTACCCTCTGAGACCTTCATATCCTGTTCTAGTTTCCTTTTCCTCACAGAAATACACAGATCTTCTTATCTTGTTGGACTGAAGTTAATAGAACTTGCCTGGGTTGACATCAGAGCATGTCAACAGAAACAATTCTGTCTTTCTTTACAGGGAGCTGACCTCACTACCCTTTTACAAAACAACAGTATTCCTTAATTGTTTGCTTACTTTTCTCTCTCTTTTTTTTGTCTTCATTTGCACATGCATATCAAATTGCTTGTGACAAGTTGGATTAAAAGTCTTTGCCTTTATCTTTGGTTGCAGAACTCTGGCACTGCAGACCCTTGTCCTCTATTCAGGTCCATAATGCAAACATACAAAGAAGCAATATAGATTCTTTGGGAGATTTGTCCATACAGTCCCTTACTGATGCAGGATTGACTTGTTGATTTTTACTAATCTAGAAACAACACTTATCCTATTACATGTTACCTGTATCAGCTTGATGGACATGAAACATAGGACCAACTTTTGTTGTCAAAAGACAGAAAGAATCCTGCTTAGAATAACGTGTTTAGGATTAAGTAATTGCCTACAGCCTGATATGAGGTTTTTAATTCCTTTATCTTTTTCTACTGAAAGACTTAATATATTTTGATTTTCAGGATGTCCACTTTTTAATTATGTGATTTTTACCAGTTCACATCCTGAAAGTTTCTGATCGCTCACAGAATATGTTGAAGTCATACTCATAGTGCATGTCTTGGTGTAACAGGTGCACTTCCCTATAAGACTTTTACTTGCAGAGCAGCTGATGCCTAAGGAAAAACATTCCTAGAGCTAAGAGAAACATTCCTAGAGATAGCTACGCTCATGTGTTCTGTCTGTATGCTGCGTTTTTGTCCTTCAGTCATTACACTTGGGGCTTTTTCCCTGCTGGAAATCAGCCTCTCCTACGATATCACAGTATTTTCTACAGTAATTACGATGTTGTGTACATGGAATTTGTGGAGGACTGAATGAGAGTTTAAGCTGAATCACCAAACCATCCAAATTAGATTTAGTTTTGAGGGGAAAATAAACCTGAGGTAGGTAGCGCCATGAGTAGAAGACTATTTAACAACTAATTCTTTTGAACCTTCCATTATGAAAAGAGAAAAATCTATTGTCACCATTTTCACCCCAAATCTGGCATTGCACAAGTGTTAACATTTAAGGGGAAGTTTAATTGCAATTGCAATTTTTAGACCAAAAAAACCTTTAAATTCTCCAACAGCAACAAATCAGTGATGTAGAGTAAGAGACAATATGCTCAAAAGGGGGGAATTTGCAGAGCCCAGTACAGTAGGCAGTCTCAGTGCAGTGAGAACAAGATGAATGTGCATGAAGCTTAATTATCTGAGAGTGAAAGGTCATCAAAATCAATTTGCAGCATGATGTACAAAGGTCATTATCAGACTCAAATTTTCTATGCCCATTTAAAACACAATAAAAAATAAAGTGGTTGCTTTAATAACTATGATTAGTAAAGAAAAAAGGCATATCATTGAGCCATCTGTTTAAACATTTGTGTTACCTTAGTTTTTATTCAAAACATTGCAAATAATGAGAGGTGGTTTTTTGGAAGGCAGTGTTCCTGAAACAGACTCCATTCATTTTCAGGATCTATAATGCTGACAGAATTGAAAGCATCTCTCTAAAATTACAGTCCTTTGAAATCAATAGTGTAATATTTGTAATTTGTTTCTTTTTTATTACAGACCACTTCATTATTATTTTTATTTTCAGTTTATGGAATGAGATAGACTAGAATCCATCATTTTCTTATCTGTGGTTAAATTGCTTACTCAGGGGTGCAGACTGCCTGTTTTGTTTTGCCTGTTTTGTTAGAACATCCCAGTAGCAAAACAACCCTTGTGCAAGCAAACACTGATCTGTATAGCCAGCAGAGAAGACATTACAACAGCAACACCTAAACCTAAAAGCATACTCAGAAATCTATTTACGCTGGTTCTGAAGGTAAATATAATCTGTAGTACAATAGAAAAATGAGCTGATCTGTCAGAACAGGATGGCTACCAGAGGGTTTTTCTTATGAAGCTTTTTGTCAGTTAGGACATCAGAGGTAAGGACATACAGAGAGCTGTCACCCAACAAGAACTAGTTGCTAGTCTGAACGTGATCACTCAAAAGGTGAATAAAGTTCTGAAAATTGTGCATTAATTCCCTTTTGTGTTTGCTTCCCCCTTTTTCTGACACATGGATTCTCCTTTCTCAATGCCCTACAAAGAAAATCACCTGAAGTAGATGAAGGACCCAGCTGGATATGGGGTGGAGGGTGGCTGGTGTCCACTAATTAGATACATTTATACGGAGAGAAATTTCTTCAGCTTTCCCACTTTGCCTGCATTGTGTTTTCCAGGGCATTAGAAGTTCACGTGAAAGGGAAGAAAATAAATTTCCTGCCCACACAGGCAGCAAGACTGCAAGCGCCGCCCTGACGACAGCCCTTTGGCACGGGCCCTCCTCGTGCACGCTGTGCAGCGGCTGCTTGCAGAGCCCACAGCAAGATCAAGAGCATGTCGTGCTCACAGCCGCTCCTCTCTTCGGGAGCTTTGTAGACATAATCTCTGATTTCTTGATATCTTATGTGTATTCTGTATCACCTAGAAACAGGAGCAAAATAGATACCAAGAAACCTGTTTCTTTCCCACATAGTATGCAGCCCCTGAAACCATAATGTTATTCAATATTAATATGTTAATAACTGTAGTCATCACACTTCAAACCTTAAACAAAAGAAACTCTTCCTGCCTGTATTTTTTTCCTGTTTTCTTTACTCCTATGGCTCTTCACTAAATAGTTTGCTGTGGTTTTTCCAGTATTCAGCTCAAAACTTGATGCCCTAATAAAGATGTTGCTGTCATTTCATTAACATCTTTCTTCTTCTATAAATTAAAAAGGACCAAGTTGTGCTTTATGTTCTTTCAAAGACATTTCTGTGAATGAGGTGACCACCACAGGATATTTCCCTTTGTGCCAGTCATGGAAATCTTCCTGCCAAGGAAATGAGATTCAACATTGCTAATGGGAAGATAAAAATACTCAGTATTTATTTTACAATTTGCTAATAATGAAGCAGACTGAGAGGATGATTGGTTGAATGCACTTGGAATAATAATAAAGGGCAGGGCAGATGCTGAAAGATATTTTTCATGTTTCTTCTTCTAATTGATGTTTGTTTCTCATGTCCTTTGTGTGCATTTCCTGAATTAGTGTAGCATTCTCTGAGGGTAAATCAACCTAATTTTCCCCTCCTGACAGCTGCATCCTTGATGATACTCAAGAAATAGTTCCAGCCTTGAAACTTGGAGCCCGTGAAAAGGCTGCACTGGACTTGACTGATTCTAGATCTCAGGTGGAGTTCGACTGCTCTGCCCCTGCACCCAGAGCCAGCTGCAATGAGCTGCAGCTCTGAGCCACACAAAGTCTGCTGGTGCTGTACCAGACCTAACATCAGGCTGTTGAGAGGCTGATGCTTCCTCATAAAATTACTCTGCTTTGACATCAGAGCTCACACACCCCTAGCTGGCTTGGAGTACCAGGTTGTTGGCAGCAAACTCTGCTGACATAGGAGTATGCTTAGAGCAGGTAGTGGTGAAACCACTGCGATGGACTTGCGTTAGGGTCTCAGTGACAAATAGACAGCCAGACTGGGGGAAAAAAGTTGGCTGGGTCAACTCGATGAGAGCAAATGGGACATGATCTCACCCCCACTGATGCCATGAAAAGTAAGTCTTCATGTTGATTGAAGAGTATTAGAAAAGCAACAGTAATTTTTACATCACAGTACATTAAAGTTCTGAGGGCTTTTTTTTTACAGGTACTAGCTCTACCTGTTACTAATGAGTATTAATGGGTTACAGTACCTGTACCAAATGAGTATCACTACAGGTACTAGCAGTGTATCTAATTTCCCTTCTAATGGACATCAATGTGTGTTTTTCCTCTGAATTTAAAGATTATTTCACTTCAGTTATTAACAATACAATTCTATAACTCATAAGTTTTGAGTGCCCCAATTACAGATGCAGAAGTAAGCAATGGCCTGACTTCAGTACTCCACCACTGGACCAAGTCTCCCCTCTACAACTAACTCCTGCAGCAGCTGCTGGTATACACATCTAGGTCCTGTTGACTGATCAGTACCCATCTCCTGTAGAGCCACCTTTCGCAAGAGCCTTTGGAGAAAGTTGACCTGTAAGTCAGCTGACTAGAGCTTTCCCTGCCAAGGCAGGCTATATAGATGTAGTTTGGGTGCAAACAGGCTGATTACTCACTTGTCTGAAGGATGCCGTATGCTTACACCTCTAAGAGGCCCTAACTCCCCATGTTGTGTGAATATCTTTACTGGCAGTGTGCTTGGGCTTCACTTGATCCCACAAAACAGTTCCAAAAAGCTTTTTGGGGGCCAGGTGTATGTGCATTCCTGTGTTCTTCCTTCCTCCCGTGTCTTGACATCTATTGAGGACTTTGGCGCCAGGAAAATAATGCTCTACATTCAAGCATTATATTATGGGTTTTATGAATAAGATATGAAATTGGTTAGCCCAGCAGCAACGTATACTGTTTAGCAGAATTTATTTTTTTCCTGCCCACCTCAGATCCATGGGATTTTCTTCAGGATTTACAATCTTGGTAGCAGTCAACTTGCAGGGAATTTGGCCTTACCCACATTTCACTGCCATATTTCTCTTCATGCTCTAATCATGCAAATATGTTATAAGTAATTAAATATTTCTTCAGCAAAATTATGGTCTCAAGAGGATGTGCTTGTAAATAAACATTTCATTTCCACCACTTTAATTCTTAAAGTGGAGTTGAAAAGTGATCCCAGGTATTCCATAGAGCCAAAATTAAATCAGGAAGACCTTCATGACTGCAGCTCTGCAGACAAGCCACAAGATCAACAAGTATATTTGATGGGCAGATGTAGCATTCCATACCACATAAAACTGAAGGCTTTAAATTACATTAATGAGACTACCTGGGTGTGGAACTCGCTATTAGGAATTCATTCATTGTTTAGCTTTTAATTATTTTTACTGGCATCTGCCTCTCTGTAAGACAAAATCAGTGAGGTGCTAAGGGGCTTTTGGGAGATGTTACTGACTAATCTCTGGGCTTCTGCGGAGGCTTCATTGCCATGATGGACAGGCATCACAGGGCAAAAATTAAAGACCAAAAGGCATAACTAATTTGTTATTAAGCTCACATGAAGTGCTAACAGTTCCTTAAAAATACATGCCCAGAGCACTGAGGTCACACAGTGAAGCATTTAACAACAGAAAATGCAGATGGTCACCTTCATGGAAATGACAATGGTCAGTGCTTGGTCAACTTTAGTTTGCCACCACTAGTGCATGAACATAACAATTCAGTAATTAACGACAAGATTAAGTGGGAATGCGCCGTAAATATTATATAGTATCCTAATATTTAACCCCCATGATATAGCCTGGACTCTCTAACCTCCCATTTTTCCCTTGGTCTCCAGTTTTAAAGATTTCCCTCACTCCACAGAAAATAAATTCTGAGTCTAATGAAACTGCTTTTTACCAGTATTTGCTAATATTGTGTCTCCTTTCACTTCTTATCTGGTGACCAGAAGCTCTATGTTTTTCTTGCCTCTGGTAGAAAATTTGATTCTGCATAGATCCCATAAGGTTTACAACTAGTTCTGACAAAAACAAAGCATTCTGTAAATATTATCTTAATATTTTACATTTGTCTTCCTGTTTGAAGAGAAGTTTGGATTATGGTTGTCCTTGCAGTAGAAGGACTTATGTGAAGGCTAATTTAACTGGCTCACTGCCTTTCAACTAAGGTCACCGTGTTACTTCCTGTATCCTGTTTTCTGGTCCATTTCAAGCTTCACATCAATTGTTGACATGGAGTTTGTTGATGAATGTGCCCTAAGAGGACCATAAACCAATTTGTGGAGCAAATAAGAAGGTTATGAAAGCAATGACATACCCAGTGATTTTCCACTCTCTGTCTCGTGTACGTATCTTAATTTCCAGATAGCTGCATCACAAAATGAAAAGAGTTAATAGCCTTCTTGTGCTTTGTGCTCCCCTCCCCCTTTCTGTTAGGTTTCAGTGGACTAGTTCAATAAAAGGAAAAACGAATACTATTCACTCGAAAACAGTTATTTAGGTACAATAATTTGTACTTTATGTCATATTGTAATGGTGAGTGTAAATTTTCCTTTGAACCATGTTTTATTAACATTTTTTTTCCACAGAGTTACATCAAAAGACTCTATAAATAAGTGATGTGCTCAGCCTGCCAGCTCTTACATGCATACCAATTACCTCTATTGGTTTCAGGACACGTAGTCAGTACTTTAAACAACCCAGATAATATTGCAAACTGAAATATTCAACATCTCCATCTTGGTATGCTGTCACCATGCAGAGAATGATTATAATTGGTAATCAGTTTCACTGCTGGTAAGTTGAGTGGCATGATGCATTTTATATCCATGCTTATGTCAAACTCAATTAACATTCTAACACAGTGTATTTCAAAGACACAGACCTAATCTGAGGGAACAACGCAATTATTTTTTTGATGTTCAAAATTCTCAGTTCCATGAAGAGAATTTGAAGCACAAATACATTTATTAATATTATAGCATTTTCCAGTTTTGCTTGCTACTGGAAGAAGGGACAAACATATATCTTCCATCTCAAATTCCTGTCATAAGTGGGGCATCCCAATGACATGAGAAACTGCAGTGAAATCAGTAATACAAAACAATCAAGATTTTTCTTGGTGATTACCCACTGCTGTATCAAGTTATGATATGCATTATGATACTGTGAACTGAAAAAGGGCTTAATTATTTTTTTAAGAAAATACTGATCTATTGAGACCAATTTTTATTGATAGATTTATTTAATAGTCACGAGCATCACAATGCTTTGTCAAATTTCACATTAAAAAATGGGTAAACAAAATCATAAAGAGAAAGCTAATATAAGTAAGCTTTTTAGGAGAACTTAGGAAGTTGAAGAGGGCAGATAAAAGCTGCAACATTGTGGAACTCGTCATCACTGAAAAATCTTGCCCCCAGCCCCATACCTCTCTTAGAGGTTATGCATTTCTCCTATCGCCCTTAATGTCAGTTTGTAATAATGTAGGAGCCTTCTTAGCACAGAATGGAAGAGATAAAATACACAAAACATCTTTTAAAAAAACAAAGGCTGATAGAAATTACACAATTTGTCTAGACTAGTCCTGTTCCACCCATGGTTAGTTTGCTGTATTATCACACAGCTGGTCACAACTTGCTGATCCATCTGTCCTGACGGAAATGACAGCATTTTGCTGGCATGTCTTTTCCACGTGGGCTCTTTTGTATGCAGTAGCTGCATGGTCTTTATCACATCGGTATTCCATCGAGTGACCCATGCTCTGAAGTTACAGAATCACACAATAGAATCATAGAATCATAGAATGCTTTGGATTGGAAGGGACCTTTACAGGTCATCTAGTCCAACCTCCCTGCCACGACCAGGGACATCTTCAAAGCCCCATCCAACCTGACCTTGAATGTTTCCAGGGATGGGGCCTCCACTTCCTCTCTGGGAAACCTGTTCCAGTGCTTCACCACCCTCATTGTAAAAAATTTCTTTCTTAAATCCAGTCTAAATCTGCCTTCCTTTAGTCTAAAACCATTACTCCTCGTCCTGTCACAACAGGCCTTGCAAAAAAGTCTGTCCCCATCTTTCCTATAGGCCCCCTTTAAGGACTGGAAGGCTGCTATAAGGTCTCCCCGTAGTCTTCTCTTCTCCAGGCTGAACAACCCCAACTATCTCAGCCTGTCCTCGTAGGAGAGATGCTCCAGCCCTCGGATCATTTTTGTGGCCCTCCTCTGGACCTGCTCCAAGAGCTCCATGTCCTTCTTGTGCTGAGGGCTCCAGAGCTGGACGCAGTACTCCAGGTGGGGTCTCACCAGAGCAGAGTAGAGGGGCAGAATCACCTCCCTCGACCTGCTGGCCACGCTTCTTTTGATGCAGCCCAGGATACAGTTGGCCTTCTGGGCTGAAAGTGCACATTGCCAGCTCATGTCCAGCTTTTCGTCCATCAGTACCGCCAAGTCCTTTTCAGCAGGGCTGCTTTTGATCACATCATCCCCCAGCCTGCATTGAAACCCAGGATTTCCCCGACCCAGGTGAAGGACCCTGCACTTCGCCTTGTTGAACCTCATGAGGTTCACACAGGCCCACTTCTCCAGCTTGTCCACATCCCTCTGGATGACATCCCGTCCTTCTGGTGTGTCAACTGCAGCACTCAGCTTGGTGTCATCTGCACACTTGCTGAGGGTGCACTCGATCTCACTGTCAATGTCATTGATGAAAATATTGAACAGCACTGGTCCCAGTATGGACCTCTGAGGGACACCACTCATCACTGATCTCCATCTGGACATTGAGCTGTTGACCACCACCCTCTGGAGGCGACCATCCAACCAATTCCTTATCTACTGAACAGTCCACCCATCAAATCCATATCTCTCCAATTTAGAGAGAAGGATGTTGTTGGGGACCATATCAAAGGCTTTACAGAAGTCCAGATAGATGACATCCATTGCTTTTCCGTTGTCCACTGATGTGGTAACTCTCTCGTAGAAAGCCACTAGGTTGGTCAGGCGGGACTTGCCCTTGGTGAAGCCATGTTGGCTGTCTTGAATCACCTTCCTGTCCTCCATGTGCTCTAGCATAGCTTCTAGGAGGATCTGTTCCATGACCTTCCCAGGCACAGAGGTGAGGCTGACAGGTCGGTAGTTCCCAGGGTCATCCTTTCTACCCTTTTTAAAGATGGGCACAATGTTTCCCTTCTTCCAGTCACTCGGGACTTCACCTGACTGCCATAACTTTTCAAATATCATGGAGAGTGGCTTGGCAACTACATCTGCCAATTCCCTCAGGACTCTGGGATGCATCTCATCAGGTCCCATAGACTTATTTATGTTCAGGTTCCTCAGGTGATCACAAACCTGATCTTCTCTTACAGTGGGAGGGTCTTTACCGCGCTGGTAAATAGTTGTGCCAATAGTTGAAGTTGTGCCTATAGTGCCAAAAGTTGAAGTTGGAAGAGACCTTTTGATGTTATTTGGTCCAACCCCCCTGCTCAAGCAGAGTCAGCTAGAGCAGGTTGCGCAGGACCATGCCCAGACAGCTTTCAAATATCTCCAAAGAAGTTACAGGAAGGAGAAACACAAAATCAAGCTGTGGTTTTGCTCTTCCTTCTTACAGCAAGTTTGTGGGGTTTTTTGGAGGGCAGGGTGGGAAGTATTGGAAAACATGAAAACATAACTGCTCTGCTAGAAGGAAGATTCATAGTTGTGCAGTTCAGAAAATAAACAAAAAATGATAACATCTACTTTGATTCTTTTGAGACAGCAACAGAACTCACTGGGTGGCAGATGGGATTGGATGAAGTTAAAATAAATGTAACCATATTTTTCTAGAAGTATTTGAATCTCTTGAGTCTGCAAAACTGGCCTGGAAACCTTGAAGAAGCAGAGCTGTCTGGCAGTTCTAGCAGAGTGAAACCTTTTTAAGGAATATTTTTTTTTCTTTTTCTTTTTTTTTTTTTGTACATCTATACGGTACTGCTAATTCCCCACAAAATTGTAAGGATAAAAATCCTTCACCAGCTTGTGGAACAACAAAAAGTTCCTAGTAGCTTTTACTAGCAGACTCAGACTGAGTTATCCCATTTGACTTTTCTGATCTTCAAAACATGAAAAAATTGTTGATGAAGTAATTGACCTCAGCTGTAAGTCGTATGAGCAGGACCATATAGAATAGAGTGCACTGGAATCCTTCAACTGAGCAGAATCCTCAAAACTTGACTGTTCTTGGCTTTTGATCCTCCAAAATGGAGAGGTGCAATGGCTCATGTTCTAACGAAACCTGACCAAAGACTGACGTGACTAGTTTCTGTAACACAATGTCTGGTCCACTGTGAATTTTTATGAACTGTTGACCTGAAATTTAGAAAGAACACTCTCTTTTCTTCCTGGAAGAAAAGGTTTCGCTGTTCCATATTATCAAGAAGGATGGAGCAGGATGTCAAAAATTCATATCTTTACATCTCGAGAGCAAGACCTTATTCTTACTTTCTGGTAAGACAGACATTCTTTTCATCACTTTCTCCCTTCCTCCACAGCCCCAACTTCAAGGTTATGCTCTTCTATTTAGTTCTACTAATACCTGTGGGCTGGTGCAAACCTTTTCTGAACAGAGTACAGACTATAACGTTTATGATGATATATTCTTGTCTATCCTGTTCTTGACCATTGAAGCCTAGATAAAGCCTTGATATTACCTGATGAATTCATCAGAATAATCCTGTATTTATTGGAAGCTATTGTGAAAAGTTATTGATACAAAGATATTTCATCAGTCTCTGATGACCAGCACTGTCTCTGATTTGGATATACTGGTTTTTCTTACACCATTTGCTACAATGATTGCTTTGAGAGTATCAGCATTTGGTAACAGGACAGAAAACAGGTACCTAAGTCAATTGCTATCACTTGTGTTTCTTCACATCAATAGACAATTTCAACATGATATCAATTATTTTTGACATTTAAATTAAATACTCCATTAATATTAACACTTTAGCATTCTTAGGAAAAACCTTTATACCTTTTTCTATATCCAAAATATATTTTACATGAGCAGCCTGGCTGCAAACCATGGGGAATAATGTTTGTACTATATCATTGCAAAACATTTTTCTCACTGTTAACTTAGCTGTTCCTGAGAGGGGCTAATAACCCTGATGTCACATCTGACCAATCTACTTCCCTGAAAAGCAATATATTCAACATGGCAAGGGCACTTCTTTAAGCAGTGCCATTTACGCAGACCATTTCTATTTATCCCAAGACTAACTTGCAACAGCACTGCATGGTATTTTGGCTACATGGCTGATTAATGTAACACATTCTTAGCAGGAATCCAGGTGGTGTAGCTCCATTCCTTGAGATCGGTTTAGTATGTACAGTATATTTCCTCAGTGGCAGAAGCATCTGTGTTTTGAATATTGTCACAGATTAAATTTAATTTAACAATTTTGAGGATTTTTTTTTTAATTTGTCAACTTGTGAGAATATCTGAACAATTATTTCTCTCTCTTGATATGGCCATCACAGGAGGAGCAGAATGCATGTTGTACATTGTTCTGCAATAGACTTTCATAATTACTGTGTACAAATAGTTAGTATTCATGTGGCATATTTACTTTAGTACAGGAAGCTGAATCTGGCGTACTATGTGAATACTATCTGATTCTGTGAGCAGCCTTATTAGAAGGCATGTTTGGAGAATAAATATGTGAAACAGGATCTTGGAATCTCACAAAATTATTATTGCTGTAATGTTAATTAGGAAAACAGTAAAATCATAACAACTTATATGATATCTGCTGCACTGATGTCTGGACAGTTCTTATTATTTAAAAGCTCTGGCACTGCATTTTAAGTTGCAGATGCATTTACATTCAGTGATCACTGTGAACAATAATATGGAAGATTTTGTCATTACCAGCAATCTCTTTCCTGAGCCCTTTCTCCCACTCCTTTATTTCTCTTCAAACACCAAAATAGGACAATTTGTATTGAATTCATATTTATCTCATAGTTTATTTCATAGATTATATGTTGTATTGTATAATGACCTAAGATAACAGAAGGGATTACAAGAAATTTTAGAAATGCAGTAGTGACTATAAAATAATTATGGTGCCAAAATATTTCTGGCATCATATAATTTTGTCCATAAATTGAGCTTCCTTCTTTCTCAAAAAACAACCTGTGAGGATCCGTGGCCTCATCTATCAGCCTCATCTTTCATTTCCTTTTTGCTTTTGTCATGGTCTGGTTTCATAGAATATGTAGGAAATAATAGTTCACATTAAAACAATGGCAGAGAAGGCATCCTGGTAACATTTATGGGCCTTTTATACTGAAGTAATTTATTGTTTCTGTGACTATTTCAGATTTTCAAAATTACAGGAATGGATCTATTATTTGAGTATTCTTGTATCTGTGTTTCCAAAAGGCATGACACAGACTTGACCTCCTTTGCAAGCAGATTGTGCACATACTTGTGTAGCAGATATTTGTGGTAAAATATTTGTGGAAAGCTAATTTCAGTCTAGAAATCTTTGTGAAAATTATTTCTTTATGCATGTATTTCAGAAGATATTTTTCTCACAAATATCCAACCAAAGAATATAAATAATATACTATTTCTAAGATCAATCTTAATGAAATCATTCTCACACATTTAGAAACTGAGATCAAACACTCATAATAAGTGACTTGTGATTAATTCAGGAGGTAGATGACTTTTTAAAATTTTTGTGACATTTAGCTGACAATATATTTGGCATGTAATGCTATCTTCACAGAAATTTCTTAAGTGGTGCCAGATGTTCTTCCACACTAATTGTTATAAATTCTCCTACCTGCACTCTTTAATTTCTACAATTTCCTCTCTGATACTTATTTTCCCTTATTTCCCACCACCTCCCTTTTATTGCACTCCTCCACTACAATCCTTCATTCTCGGTCACATGCCACAAATAGCTTTGTGCTTTCTCCAGCTTCATCCCTGTGTCAAACAAATAGTCTGAACTTCTCTTCCTTTTCAGTTGACTTCACAACACCCACTCCTTAAGTGACATCTACAAGCAATTAGCAGGTCAACTGAAGGGCATTAGCATCTAGAGATGCATAATTTAACTATTTTTTAAATTATCATGTAGTTCTGTACAGAAGTATATGTAAAGCATACAAAACTTTGCTTTGGAATTTTCTTGTGCTTTATTTAATAATTTACTTTCTTCACATCCATGATATAGTTATTTCCCTTCACACTGATTATAATGTGTCCTCATCTATTTCTACATCTTTGGGACCTGGTTGTATCTGCAGCTTCTGAGCTTACAAACATATTAAAAATAAAAACAACAGTCAAACCATTAGCTGCTGTTAGCAATTTAATCCATATCATGTCAAAATAAAGATGTAAAGATGGATACCCTGACAAAAGACAGCTCGGGGCTACGGCAGCCTCTCCAATGCACTTTCCTGAAGACTTCTGAGAAACAACTAATGGCATGATTAATGGCAGACAGAAATTTGACAGCATTTGTTGGGGCTGTTTTCGGTTTGCAAATGAGGACTCCACCCCCTGGGTTTAAACCAGTTTTAGGATTCGTGCAAGACTCTCATGCGGGGGATCCCTGCCTCCTCCTATGAGGATGGGCGGCAGTGCTCAGCCATCCTCCCCATACTGACCTGTGCTTATGTCAGAGATCCCCATGGGCGCACTCATCTTCAAGACACCTGTGTGAGACAGGGAAGCACAGTTTTATTTATTTATTAGCCCGGGAAGTTGTATTGCACACAGGGGCCTTGGCTGGGGAGGCCCTCAGCTGCCATTACAAGGTCACCCAGGACACACAGGACAGGTGGAAAACACAGAACACGGCTGCTGAGGGATTAAATCAGCCATGCTTCTTCTTTTTTTCTCCTGGTATGAGGCAGGACACCCTCCCTCAAGGCTTGTACCAATAGGAGTGACAAGGTTTAAGTGGTGGGGGCTGCAGCAGTGCGTGGTGCGGGAGGAGGCCATGGACCCATGTGGCCCCATGGCAGCCGGCTGCAGCCACCACTGACACCAACAGAAACAGCACTGGAAAGAAAAAACATCCTGATCCATGGCTGTGTCCGTCGGAGAAGCACAGGCAGACCCTGATCAGATGTGTTTAAGAAAGGGCCCAGCTGCTGGGGCTGAAGACGCACTCTGGGGAGGACATAATGTGCCAAAGCGGTACAGGTGCCCCCCAGGGACTGTGGCCACGGGGAACCTGTACCGGGCCAGGGACACCCCTGAGGGGCTGTGGCCATGGAGGACCCTGCAACCTGTGAAAACCAGGGCACCTGAGAGTGGGGATAGGGGAGGACAGGTGTTCACCTCAGTGTGTGTGTGTACATGCTTACGTCTGTTTTTCCCTCAGCACCTGAATTGGTGGCCAGAAGTTTGTTTCACAGTAGATTAAGTGAAATTCCCTGACTCAAGACAGCTGCTTGTACCAAGCCTGAGTGCAGTGGCAGTGTGACGGAGGGGTGTGCAAGATGCAGACAGCTCCCACCAGCAACCAGGCAGCAGCACGCATCGCGCTTGCTGAGCCAGGCTCACGCAGAGGCACTGCCTCCACCTCATCTCCCAAAACTCCCGTGCCCTCTGGAGCCACTGTACTGGTGCCACAGCTCACATGTCACAGGAGTAAGTGCCTGAGACAGCAGCATGCAAGATTCAAGTTTACTTAAGAAAACACTGGATTTGATATTTTAATATTTCCTTCTGCCATAACCTTCAGGCCATTCAGCTTCTTCAAAACATCAAATGTCTTTTTTTCCAGTGGAAATTTCAAAGGGCAGTGAACAGCTTAAAGATAGACATCGTGCTGTAGAGTAAAAACATATAGGAGATGGTTCGGAACCACAGGATGTGTTATATCCAGCCTCATATAAAAGCTGGATGTATTCATTTTGCCTGTTTAAGAAGACCAAGTTATGAAAGCATATTCATCAACAAACAGCATAACCTTGACCAAGCAGTCTGAAAGAGTTCAAGGCTTGTTCTCTGATATACTGCCATATATGTGAGCAGATACATAAAGGCAGCAGAAGCGTTAGCTAGAAACACTGCTGAAGTACAGCTGCCAAGAGTGCAAAGGGAGTACAGCGGTCATTATAGGCAGGCAGTGGCATCTCTGGGACTGCAAAGCCTTGCTGAACCCTGGGAAGGAAATTATATCAACCTACTAAGTAGTTAATGAACTGTCACATACCTCTTGTGCTTACCCCTGTCAGATACCCCCAGATGTTCATATTGCCTACGCTTGACGGTCATCCTGGGACTCCGGCAGTGTAGAAAAGCACACTGTTAGAAGAGTACAATTCCTCACTGAACATAGATCAAGGAATGTCTTCAAGACTACAACAACACAGGAAGTGCAGGGCTGTACTCTAACTATAAAGATAATTTAATTTGTTATTCTTAAACAGTTATCTTTATTCCTTCTTCCTTTCTCTTCATAAATACAATGCATTTTTCAAACACCAGGTTTAGTGCTGTTCTAAGGGGAAGACTGATTACACCGCCTGTAGCTAAGCAGAAAGTCTGGAACTGCTGAAGGCTGCATGAGCTAGACTCCCATTTAATAAATGGAGTTCAACCTATAGTCTATCTACGCTTGTCACAAACTGACACTATCAGCCATGCTAAATGGGAACACATCTTTATGAGCCAGGGAAATTAACTAAAATTACACACTATGTTTATAAGTGTTCTGAACTCCTTCTTGCTTTGTGCTGAAATACACCTAAACAACAGAGTTGGCCTCATCCCTCCTCTGTGAAGTTAAAAAGCCTCTGGCCTGTTTATGTTAAAATAGGTTTTTTGAACATAACAGAAATACTGCAGTGGTAAACATATTATATAACACAGTTAAAACCTGTATTTGGTTAATTTTTAAGTTGCAAATAGTAGGGGTAGAATATCTCCCTTTTGAATCAGATAAGGGAAGATTCCTCTAAGAGGATTTTAGAGGAAATTATATTTTCAAAATAACAGAATAAGGAGTTTCCTAGCATTAGCACTGTACATAAACATTAAATCTCATTCCTTGGAGTCTATAGTAAGAGTTAACCAGGTGCTTCTTCCTGTGTTTTGGGATATTCCACTGCAGTTTCTCAGCTCTGCCTCCCTTAAAAGAGTTAAAGCCCTCTCATAGCTCTGAAAAATACCCATTTACTCATATGTTATTCAAACTGACCATAGACTTGTCAAGTTGACAGGTTTTTGTCCCCCAAAGGAAAAACGCAGTTGCAGTTTCTCTCACAGTACATAACTGGGGTGTAATAAATGCAGAGAAAGCGGTTCATTCTGGATGCCAGACACACACAAGTACTAGCTTTCCTGTCCTTGTCTCCCTGCAGACAAAAGACCTCAGCACAGAGAACACAATGTCACCCAGAATCTGTCCAGATTAACCAATTATACAATGAGTTGATAGCATCCCTGAAATCTTTTCCATGTGACTTTAGACCTGTTTTGGAATACTGTAGTTCCCAGAAGACTTAAACCAAAGAGAAACAAGCACACTGCTTGGGTCAGAAAACAAGTGACATTGAGCACAAATGAGATGAATGAGGTCTGTGTTAATATGAAACATCGATTTATCACCCCAGCTGAACACACAAAGGTAATTTGTAAAACCACAGTGTTTATTAAACCAATTACAAACAGGTGCACTTGAAAACAATATGGTTTCCATGCTCTCTAGGCTTAAGAAAGAAGTGAGGCTTCTTCACATATTTTTTTTCTCCCTCCCCCCTTCTCTTTTTTTTTTTTTTTTCTTTTCTCCCCCTGTGAGGCATCTTGCTGCAAAGCAGCTGTTAAGGAGAAATGATGCAGTGTCTCCTGGGTCATATCATTGTATTAGAAGTTCTGAGCAAACAGCTTTGCCATCAAAGGAGCAAAGTAACTTTTTGATAGTCAGTGTTTAATTTCTATATACAATATAAACACAAGGTTTTGGTAGCCTTTAGCCTGTTGTCTCCTCAGATCAGTGCCTAAGAAGCTCAATTATACATCTGTTATAATGCTTGCTTATTTCTAATCTGATAACTCGTAAATCAAGAATTACCACAGAAACTGTTGAAATTATCTGAATAGATGGAATATTGATTTTAAACTAGATTATTCATGTGCATGAAAACTACTTCAGTATGCAAAGGTCTGAAGGTTTGGGCTCTCCTTCTTTGTCTGTTGTTCCTCAGGATAAAGTAGTACAGTTAGTTCAGTCTTCGCGAGCCATGTTTTTAGGTTTTGCTCACAGACCAGTTGGAGACAGGATAGAAAAATGTCTTTCCTGGAGTGAGGTAAACAGAGCTAAGGTAGTAGCAGCACTGAGCAGAGATGTTACTTCACTTGTCTATAGTCATGCTACAGTTTGTGCATCCTGATAATTTAAGTGTCTTCCTTGCAGTGACAGAAGCCTGTGGATTGGTGTTCTACTTATGATTAAGCGTAACCTGAAGATCCTTTTGTGCAGTACTGCCACTGAGCAGTTGTTCCCTGTCCCACATTTGAGTGACTGATTGTTCCTACCAAAGGACAAGAGTAATGTTCTGTAATCCTTCTCTTTTTTCTCCCCTCCCCATCCCCCCCCGGCTATTTATCCAGTTTATCAAAATGATTTTGCATTCTAAAGTTGCCCTCCAGCACTTGCAATTGCTTTCAGCCTGGTGTCATCTTCAGAGGTACTAATTATGCCCTACTCCATTATCTAGGTCATTAGTGACTGAAATAGTATGAGATTGGGAGCAGAGCTTTGGGGAATCCCCACTTGATTTTTCTTTTCTATTCTTATAGTGATCTGTTAGTAGCTGCTCGGTGGGCTCACGCAAGTGTGGGATTTTTTGCATTAAGCCCTTTTTTTCCCTACCTTATTTATTGGAATCAAGTGGTGGTGTGGCCTCCCTAAACTTTGCCGACCCGAAGTCTCCATGCTTCAGTAGCCCAAGTGGTTTGAAGGTTGTATCCATTGCGGCTCAGAAAAAATCCTCGTACTTCTGAATCCTTGCTGGCAAACAGTTTTGTTCCTCCAGCTTCTGTAATTCAGTAATGCTGGTGTGATTGCCAGTTAGGCCCTTAATATGCTGCTGCAGAATAAGGAAAGTTCATGAAAAAATATCCTTGTGTTTAAAAGACTCCTCTTAAAAGCTACTGACGAGCTCTTTTTACTATCAATAATACTTTCTAAAACTTGTTAGTTTTAGGAAACTACCTATTTGTGGTAAGTCTCTGCATATCTACTTCAAAAATTTTGGTTTAACACTGTTTGTAAACACTGTTCTCTTATTAAGAAATAAGCCTTTTCCTAGAGATGCAGTGATAATGTGGTTTGTTCATTGACTTTGCTATCATTTAGTGAGTAGAATAGCAGAATCTCATTTCAGAGAATAGCTCCATAATTTCATGCACCTACCATAAAACCAAGCAAATTGACACCCTGCCAGGAGTAGCCAGAGGAGATCTTAGAAGAGAGTTCATAATGATACTGTTGCCATATTGCACGCCTGTAAATAATTCATTAAGTCAACCACCCTTTTGTTTTAAGCAAACATGAGCAGATGCCTTCCTAAATTGGATGCAGACAACAGTTTTCAGCAAAACATTGTTGTAATATGACACTTAAAAAGAGTAACATTTTTCTCTTACTGATTTTTGAAAGATTATCGACTGATAATTCACAGTGATTACTTCTGTTGTACATCAAGTCCCTCATTGTTTTTCATCTACATTTTCCAGATTTTTGCCATGTGATAGATTTCACAGTTAACTGTAGCATGGTGGAAAATAAAATAGATTCACAGGCAGTTAAGAGAAGTGAGAAGTTTTGCAGAGGCCCAAAATATTAGTATTAATTATTTAATACAAGACCTGCAGTTTAGACCTTATATCTGTTTTGTATTTAGAAAATCAATGAACAGAAATAAGCAGGTAATTAAAAGACAAGAAACAACAGTTGTGGGAGTCCGAGCAAAAGGTTAAGGCTCGTGTTTACACAGCTGATGACTCCTCAGTACTCAGCTTGTAAAGTCAGGTCACACCTTTCAAAATACCATAATTATAGTGTGTGGAACTGTGTAAAATTCATTCTTATCTGTAACCTTGTTGTATTCTTTTTACCTCCCCAGCGGTGTGGAGACGACTTACATGGGATTAAGAGGTGGTATTTTACTATTTGCTGTTTCTACTTTGAATTTTACCAACCTCTCTTCATGTCAACATTTTTCTGCATACAAGTTCACCCAGCATGCATTTCCTTACATCCATTTTCTTATGCTGATTTAATTCCAAGTTTGTCTTCTCCTTTGCAAAAACTTTAAAATAGGAAATAAGGATACTGGGAGTATAAAAAATTAGGTATTTCTGTAAGTTCTGAAGAGTGCAGTAAAATATCAAAGTTCAGAATTATTTTAACAAATATTTTTAAAGTGTTTTTTAAGTTATTACTGTGAAATACTTGTGGCAATTTGTGCACTGTTTCAATCAATCATTAAATTACATTTCAAGTTTCTACTAATGCAGCTTTACAATTGAAGTTTCTTCTCCTTTAGAAACTGCTGTAACGGCATCCCCAGATAGATGTTCCATTTGTTATTTACTAGTAAATAAAATGGAATGTGTAAGCATATTGATTTTTATTAGTCCAACTGATGGTTCAGTACCACTACAATGATACTTTACATATTTTGTAACTCAAAGTGTTACAAACATCAAATCCTTTTTTGTATAAATTACACAACTTTCATGATACAATAAAGTCTTTGGAAATGAGTAGTTTTTAAAAAAAAATTATAGTTAGATACCATGTGTTTGAGTTTGTCTAGTTTAATCCGAAGCAGCTGTGTGTGGGGGAGAAACCTGCACTGAATTAGACTTTTATTTTTCTCTCCATATCTCTTATGTACATAATAATGTCTTCAGATGTCTCTTTCCTCCCACCCTCCCACCTTTTTCCCAGGGGGTAACTGCAAAAATGCCATGGGTGAATATCCCAAGCATCATACAGAGGAAGTGTAAAATGTAATTGGAAGAGTCTTAGGATGTCATATCTGGAGGAATTTTTACACCCTTCTAATCTCAGAGTCTCTGGCACACCATCTAGTTATTTTTGCATTAAGGTAATAGTGCTTATTGTGAATTTAACACAAGAGAAATAATTTATATGCAGAGCTGCTAGCCTTCCTTCAGTTGTACATTATTGGTGTACCCAACATGCCGAAGTGTGTCATTCATTAAAAACATTTGTGTCTAATTCAGATCTCTAACCATGACTCCTCTGAGGAGCTTATTTCTCATACGTGAGTAACAATGTAGACAATGGACGCACAAGTGCAAAATTAATTTCATACTTAAGTATGGCCAGGTTAAGGGCCTTAGCAAAAATAAGAAGTGTTTTTATAGTGACAAGTCACAGTGTTTTTCCAATTATTACAAAAAGTGTAGATTAATTTTGAGTCAGACATAAAATTCTCCACACAGAAAGGATTTACTCTCATGCATTGATTAAAAATGTTCCACTAATTTAAAAATATTCCAGGAGAAAAATCAGTTTGCCAGACTGGAGGACTAGATGGACTTGATCAACTGGTTAGAGATTTTCTTGGGGGGCAGGGGAGTGCGGGGAGGGGTGGCTTGTAAGGTCAGTCTTATAACTTTGGGTGTAATAAATGATTTAATTATTCTAACATAGCCAGAAAGTCTGTAATTTACGTCAGATCCACGATACACTGATTTTTCTGAATGCAAATGAAATCTCTTTCAGAAAGATTTACAGTGTTAATAACCTCCAGCTACTTTAAGTCACAGTCTTCATGGAAACAGCACAGAGATTATACGGGGTTTTGTCTTTCCCTGTGTTTACTGCCTTATATTTTAAACATAAGCTGTTTGATTAAAATATTATTGTACACTCACACTTTGAGAATGTTCACAGGGTTGTGACTTTCTTCTTCTCTTCCTCTCGCCCCCACCCCCTCTGCTCAAACATTACGTGAGGAAGAAAGACTGTTACCCTGTGTCAGCCAGACCTGAACAAATGGCTTTGGGTTAAACAGATTCCACTGGGAATCATTTGGCTTCAACTAGATTTCACTTACCGTGAGCTCAGTAGATAGTCCTAAGCAGTCATCTGAGAATGCCCGCATTTAAACAAGCAAACAGACAACAAGCATATATTGATGTCCTTAAGCAGACAAACTGTTTCTTTGAAAATAAGTAGTCACACATCCCAAGTGACGAACAATAAAGAACGGGTCCTTAACCTTGCAAAGTGTTAGAACTCTAGATGAAATCCGAACTTTGGGACGTTCTCTAGGGAACATGGTTTGATTTCAGTGAGATCAGCATGTTGCCATTGCTGTTAAAATAGCTCTAAAAAAATAACACTGTTTGAAAGTGTTATCTTTTCCGCATAGTTATTAACTAAACCAACCATTGTAATCAATTTCTTTCTAAATTACTTTTTCAAATTAAAGTAGAACTTTTCTAAGCAATAAATAGTCTCATGTTAAAAAATACGCTGCAGCCTTGTTTTATGTGTTTTACTTAACAGTGTCAGAAAGATGAGTACCTAAAATTAAGGAAATCTTAGCAGTGAGGGGATGAACAACCCTATTCCTTGAAACAAAATAATGATTTTGCTTAGCACTTTCTTGTCAAATACTTCACTTTTTTCATATGAAACTTTAATTTTTTTGATCTTCAGAAATCTGATTCACCCATTGACCACTATGAGAAAGCTTAAATTTAGAAAATCTGTGCTTTTACTGAGCATACCATGAAAAAGATGTGGCACTAGGAGTGACTTGCAGATACAGCAGCAGCTTCATCGTGTAAGATGTTTTGAGGACTCTCGGTCAATAACTTATCCAGCACAAACCAACTTTTCCCAGTAAACTGTTCCATCGTAAAGAGTCACTTTTGATTCAACACAATGGTGAATGTGTCACTGGGATCCACCAAACCTTCCCTTATACATAGGTTAAAAAGAGAGCAAAACAGTTTCCTTGATGATCACTTTTCTTAACATGACTGTAGAATGGGCATCTGTCAATAAGAAAGTGCTCTGTACCTATAATTTTTTGTTGCTAGCATGACTGTTATGCTAACTGGCTGAATGGCTCTAGGAGGAACTGTAAGGAAAGTGGAGGAAACCCTTACCTCCTAGTCCAGTCGAAGAGTGAGGAGAAAAACTTTTCTAGTTCTTGAGAGAGAAAATTTGCTGACATAGTAAAACTGCGAAACCCTGTCTTATTTAGCTTAGGCAAAATATTCTTTAAGTTTTCTTGGATGTATACATGAGATGAAGTAGATGTATGCTATGCTAAAACTCTTTAAATACTGAAACACAAGCTACATCATAAATACATTTTGTTCGGCCTTGCTGATATCTAAGACTGAGACTATTTCCTCACTTCTTTGGGAAGAATCTCATTTCTTGTTGTTTTTCTGACTTTTGCAGGGAGAACACATGCAGAACACTGTGTTCAGACATTAAGGTCATGTTCTGTAGCTGCCTTAAAGATGTGGTTACAGTTAGTTCAGCTCCTATTGGCTGCCTTCTCCAGAAGATCCTGGTTGGAAGCCTGTGGTTGGAAGAAAAAAATGGACCACGCTTCACATGTTACCCTTACATCCAGACAATCAACTACAGTCATCCTACATTGCCCTTGTATCTCCATTATACCTCTCATAGACTTAAAAGAAGTCAAGTATTTTCCTTTCTCTGTACTTTACATATCAGACAAAGCCTGTGATGTGATATGCTTTTTTTGTTTGTTTTTGTAAAGACGAAAACATTTTTTGTTTTGTAAGGACCAGTTGCTTCCTTCTTGTAGTAATCCCATTCTTTCTTCCCAAGCCAGGTAGCCCTCTTAGGCTCTGTAACGTCAGACATCTGGCCGCCAGGTTCAAGCAGTGACCAGGAAAACTGGCGTTGACTTACCTAAAGCATGCTTTTTCTCAACATGACCTGCTCTAACACTTCATTATTGCAAAACTGTTATTTAGTTTCCTGAAGGCTATTGCCATCTGTGTGTTTCACAGCTTATAGAAAGGGAAAGATGGTCTTCTTGTGAGCCTTGGCATAATGGTTAGGCCATATTTTTGCAGAAATAGTATCTGTACTTGGAGCATTTTAGATGCAAGTTGTGAGTATGCACTGAATTCAGTCACTGTACTATGTGCTAGTATTTTTGACCCAGATAGCTTTTGTAAATTTTTACTTGCTGTGAAATGAATATGTAACACCTGCACATAAAATCCTACTGCCCTAAAAGCACATCTTCCTGTCACAGTGGTGAATATAAGACACTTACATCAGGAATAATATTGAAGTTGGTATAAATGCATGCAATAGTTTCACACTTGTGTTGACTGAGTATATAGTTTCCCTAAAAATACCTGATTTCTGCAATGGGCCACAGTCTGTCCAGTTCTGAAGACTATTTTAGGTCAGTAAACAAATCATTAGAAAGCACGTACCAAAAGGAGCTTTTTTAACATTAAGAAGAGAGTTCTTCCTCTGGTTGCTCCTATAAACATCACATCAGTAGATTTTGCTGGTTGAATCACTCTTTGCTCTGCATCTCCCAGTTAGCAGTAGTGAGTACTTTCTGCTGCCTTCTCTTAACTGATGAAGGTAAAGGCTGATGTTTATATTTTCATCTTTTGCACAACAATAGAGTATTATGGCTTGCTTTCCAGGAGAGGAGAAGCCCTGCCAAATGTAAGAAGGGGAGAGTGAGGTATAAAAGAGTTGCCAATTTCTTTTCCTATTAACTGGCCATGTGGTATGCATTAAGACACTGAAGCAGCTGTGGTGAGAATGGTGGATGTTCTTAACCTATATTTGATTTTAATTTCCCATATCTGCAAATAAATGTGTGGAAAAGTTTTGGGTTTTCCTTTTGGCAGCTACAGCATGTAAGCTGACCTAAAGCAGTATCAGCTTTTTGCAAACACCTTGGAGCTCACATGTAGCACAAAAGCTGCCAAAATGCATCCACTTTTTTTTTCTGTTTTCATCTCCCATAAAATTAAATGTTTGAATATTGGTCCTAAATAGTTTCTCCTTCTAGGCTGTAGAGAGGGATGTTATTTTGACACTGCTGCTGTTATTTAGCATGAGAAGTCTGAACAACAGCTGACTTGTTTATATACTGACTTAATAGATCTGACTCTTTAGCTCAATACAATTATCTTGTATATTGCTGACAGCATTTAGCTTAGTCCTGATCAAGTTGGTGAAAGTTTTTCAGCATAAGCATGACCTGGTGGAGCCACAGAAACTTTGCTATGCTTACTGCTGAGGCAAGGAAAAACAATTAAGGTGGAAGAAAGCTGTCATATCTGGGTCACCTGTGTTACATCAATTCTTTGTCCTTGGGCAGCTACCTATCATGTACATGAGTTCAATTTTACCTTGAACTAGCATCTGGTTTGAAGTAGTGATACATCTAGCCTTTTGAGTTCCTGTAAATATGTGCTTCTGAACTACCCTATATGCAAATTGACTTCATGGCAGGATATGGCTCTTTAGCGTTGTTTATAGCGTACTGCACAGCTTCAAAGCATGTCTCTTGTTTAACAATGTATATGGAACTTCCTATTCTTTACTTTTCAAAACATTCCATGTATCCAGAGTGTCATTTTGCTGGGATGTTTGTGGTGTTGTCATGTTCTCTGTCTTTTTTAACTCCTTTCATCTGTATCATTTGATCTAAATTTTCATTTCTTGTAGCACTTTCTGTTTAAGCTCTGGAGACCAGGGCTCCTTTCCAGTTGCTTCAGATAAATTTTACAGCATGGTCCTGGATGTTGTGCTTTGTGAATTTGCTATCTTCAAAGCAGAAAACAGAAAACAGCTAACCCAGGCACTGGAATAGAGACTCACTCATTTGTATGCAAAGAACAGGTCATGCTGACCTAAGAGTAGCAGGTTTGAATGCTGTAACTCTTTAGGCTCAAGCTTTGTCAGTAAAATTTAGGAGTTTGTATAACCAGCATGAGGTGCTGCATAATAACATGTAGGGTATTGAAACACTTTCCTTCATGGTTTGGATGTTGGGGGGGGGTTTTGCTGCGTTTTTTCTTGCCCTTCTACTCCCATTTGCACCTGCCTGTTCTAGCTGAGGAAATACAGACTTCACAGTTCTTGCAGAAAACGTAGTTATCTGTTTACTTTTTGCCAGTCTTGGAAATAGTGAGAAAGAAAAAGAAAACTGAATATTGGAGAGGAGGCTGCTGCACTTCAGAAAATCACCAGGCTCTGCTCTGTGAGAGGAGCAGGCTGGGCACTGAGTTGGAGGGGTGCACAATGAGGAGGAAAACATAATTCACCCTTGATGTAATGGGAGAGTGAACAGCAGAGCTGCCTTCATCCGCTGCAGTCTTCTAGGGTATTTACAGTATTCTCTGCTCTTCCTGATGATAAATCTTTCTAGCCACTCATGTTGTCGCCTTATGGCCTCTGCTAACTTTTCTCTCTTTATGGCCTTTTGGGCATAGATTCTCACCTTCTTAAATAACTTGAAGCTGAAGAAGAAACAATACCAAAATATATAACAGATGCACAAGTGTACCTTGGGGATGGATGTCTTATGGACACAGAACTGTCATCACACTTCCATAAGCACATTTTTACTGTCTCATTCATCATGCATGTGTGGCTTGCTGGCAGTACACTTGCTCCCAGTGGGGTAAACTTCTATTCTGAGTCCAAACTAGCTGGATACGTCTTTTTACCCTGCATGTTAGATTTTTTTCTTCCAGTTTGAGGCTTCAGATCTCCATCTCTTGTAAATGATCTAAAAAGCATTTTTATACCCTACTGGATGTGCTGCTGAAACTTAAGTGCAGTAATAGAAGTTTTCACTACCCATAGCCTTAGCAAGAAATTCAAAAGCATTTTGACAGTGCTTAGAAACAACTGAAAATTGACAAGTTTGTAAGGTCCGTGTGAAATTTGAAGGAGCAATTTTTTAAAAAAAAGATTACCAATGCCTGTGCACAATGGAGTTAGACATAATTATGAGGTCCTAGTTTTATGTGAAGCTACTACAAATGGAAATCTGAGTTAGGTAACTGAGTAGATAGCTATAAAAGTGCGTGAGTAAGGTAAGAAGGGATGGCAGCGTCCCAGTCTGGACTGGCATACACCAGCATATCTGCGGGAGAAAACCTTCATGACTCTGCCCCAATAGTGATTAAACACCACTTCTCTTAACCCATTTTCAGAGATGTTCAGAAAGTTGAACTCTGTATGGAATAGGGAACTCCTCTATACAACTGTTAAGTGTCATAACTTTACTCATGTGAGTGTTTTGGTATGTATAGAGAACCCTGACTTTTTCTTTCTTGGGATGATTTTCCCGGTCTTCTCTTTTCTAACTACCTCTAGTGTTTAACCATCAAAATGGGGGGGAAGGAGGAGATAAGAATCTCTTCTCATTGATTAGCTCTATGGTTAACCTCCGATAAAAGCATCATTAAGGCACAAAAATCTTCGTTGTCTTATGTACTGAAGGACTTCTATCACCACAGAAGTATATGGAGTTCTTTCAAGTAACCCAAGAATGGTGTGCAACTTGCCCCTTTATGGCATTCTGAAAATATATTTTCTCTGAGTTGCTTTCACTGCAAGAATTTTCAGGACTATTGTTTGTTTTCCGGTCTTAGGAATTCTATTAATTTCAGTAAAACTACTCTAGATTTCCACTAGAGAAAATGTGACCACAACATCTCCTGGTTTTTTTGCTTCTTCTGAAGCTTTGGTGTATGTTTGCAGCTAATGGGGGAGAGGAGGAAGGTGGCTTTTCTGGATGCCCTGAACCAACCACTGAGTGCATTTACTTCCAGGGGCAGGTGAAGCAGTTCATGGAGCTAAGGGTTACATACACCCAGCAGATAAGATACTGGCTGAGATTCTGCTGTTATTTTTGCTGTTGCGCAACCTGTAGTAGGACACTTTTTCTATGATCTCTAGCTGTATCAATAGGAAACTCTGAAAGTTTTTATCAGAGTGTTGATAACGTGAGTTTATGATATGCTTCTGGTTAGGAATGGCTTTGAGGTGTTTCACATGATACAGGGAAATACATATGCCATGCTGCCTTAGTTACTGCTGCACATACAACTCATGGCTACAACTTCTGGACCTGAATTAATGGGGAAAGCTTTCTGTGTAGACACGTACAGATTTTTAAGAGTAGTTCTGTACAAAGTTTTTCTGTGCTTGCCAATGTAGAGTAATGCTAGGAAAACTGACTTTTCCTAGCTTAAAGAAGCTCTGTCAAGGCAACAAAACCCTACAGTAGTGATGGTGTAAATTGTGCAGTGTCTCACAAATGTCAACATAGCATGAAATGGGGAACACAGTTTGAAACAGGATCAAAACAAAATATTAGCTAAATGAGACTTATCCAAAGAATGCAGAAAACAGAGGGATGTCTGAGGTGCAAGCAGGATTACCACCATAGAAAGTACTCCCCAAACATATGAATGCAGAGAAAGGCAGGAAAAACTTAAAATTGCACATCTTTATTTCGAAGCAAGAGAAATATCCTAGATAAAAAGACTTGTGTTGGAAACTTCAGTAATGTTTAATCAATATTTTAGAAAAAAAAAAAAACTTTCTGAAATGTTAAGAATGCTCCTATTTAAATGAGTTATATTGCTATACCAAATAATTAAACAGCTAAAGAGTGTATTAAAAGCTTTTAAATCTCATCTTTCTTGCAACCACAGTTACATGATTCTTACCTATCCAGGTTTCAGCTGAGAGAGTTAATTTTCTTCCCAGTAGCTGTTATAATGCTGTGTTTTGGATTTAGTATGAGAATAATGTTGATAACACATTGATGTGTCAGTTGTTGCCAAGCAGTGCTTATACTAAGTCAAGGACTTTTCAGCTTCCCCTGCTCTGCCAGGTGCACCAGAAGCTGGGAGGGGGCACAGCTGGGACAGCTGACCCCAACTGGCCAAAGGGCTACTCCATACCATATGGTGTCATGCTCAGTACATAAACTGGGGGGAGTTGGCTGGGGGGCAGTGATTGCTGCTCGGGGATGGGCTGGGCATCGGTCAGCAGGTGGTGGGCTGTTACATCACTTGGTTTTTCTGGGTTTTTTGTTCTGGGTTTTTTTTTTTGTTCCCCTCTCTCTCTCTTTTGTTGTTTTTCTTTTCACTACAATTTATTATTATTATTATCATTATTATCATTATCATTATTTTATATTTCAATTATTAAACTGTACTTATCTCAACCCATAAGTTTTCTTACTTTTGCCCTTCCAATTCTCTCCTGCATTGCACTGGGGGGGGGAAGGTAAGGGAGTGGTTGGATGGTGCTTATTTGCCGGTTGGGGTTAAACCACAACATTACCTAAACAAAATGACCAGAAGTCTAGTATGGACAGAAATGCAATTAAAATTACCAATATTTATCACTCTATATCATGGTCAAAACAATCTATTACACATCCCTTTTGTATTGTGTTATACTTCTGCAACATGAATGCTGGTGCTTAGGGAAACAGTCTATCAATCACAGCAGAAATACAAGACTTTTAAATGGAAAATTAATTTTAGTACAGACCAGGATGTTATCACCAACACTGTAGTCCCTACAAAGGGGAGATCAAGCTATAATAGAAGCCGTCAACCCCACATGAACCACTTAATCCTGTTTATATATAACTTGCATATTAAAAAGCAATATCCAATGTCAATGGCTCAGATATAAAAATATCTTAATAGTCAGTAACTGACTAATGAATACTACAGTAATAACAGTTTAATTTGAAGAATTCTGACAGCTGGTTGCCTTGATGAGAGCTGTTACCAGGGAGCCCTAGTCCCATGCTGAGAACATCCACAGCATGCTGATTTATAGCAGCAGTGCAGAACTGTTTAATGTCAGCACCTCTCAGCTTAAGTAATAATAAACAGGAATGTTATGGTTTATTTTTCTGTATGAATTGTTCAGGCTCTGTATGGTAAGCACCAACTCAATAGGGGATAATAGCTGCCATTCCCCAGGGAGCTGTAACTGAGGTTTAAACATTTTTATTGGCAAGGTTAGTATATCAAAATGAATCCAGAAGAAGTTGTTTCTTCTACTCTCTTTTTTTCTCATCCCATTCTGGAAAGCAAATATAATTCTTGTAATTATGAAAACTTCTTTTAGATTTCAACTGCACTTCATTTTTGTAGTAGTTTAACTGCCTTCCCTTTTTGTTTCGTGTTGGGTGTGAATTTACTACAGACATCACTGTATAGCTTTTTCTCTCCTTCCTCTGCTCTCTTCCCCTCTCCCCTAATATTTGTAAATTGTGAAGTCATTTTGCAAACTTCAAAGATTTGAAAGCAAGCTTCTATTTAGTTAAAAATTTCATGTGAAGAAATGTTATGCATTGAAAGTTTTAAAGCAAATTTTTTTTTTTGGTTAGGTTAATTTACAACGTGGTCACTTTTTGTATACCTGCAATTTTGAACAATTCCTTAGGGACAGTACCTTAAAATATATTTTAGTTTAGCCTGCTGTCTTGAACAACTAGGCTTCTAAATACTACACAAGATGCAAGCCAAGTAGGGGGAGAAGTCTTTTCTCAAATCTTTTCTCAGAGAACTTCAATACTACTGACTCTTAGCTCTTAAGCGTATACTGCATTTGGTAAATGTAGCCAGATATTAGTAAGATTCTTGCATTGTTATTCCTTTTTTCCTTTTGAACTGTGACTTTTTTGTTTTGTTTGGAAATGTAGATAGCAGATTAGTAACTGGCTAACAAGGAGATGGATATGAAATGTTTTCATCCTTGGTGGAAACTGGTACATTTCTTGAATACTGCACTGGAGTTCTGCCAGGGCCCATTAAGGGTCAATCCATAATCTTGAGTTAGAGACTTGAGGAACTGATTCTTTTTTAAAAACAAATCAAAAAGAAAAATCTGTGATTGCACAGCTCTTTTGGCTTACTACTAGTTTATGTTTTCTGCCAAGACACTTACTTTAGCTATGTGAAAATTGTTACAGTACTTGTTGATGGATATTTGAGCATTCCTCTTTCATAATCCTGGGGCAAAAAATATACAGCAAGCATATCAAGGAGCAGCTAAAACCACATCTATCCTCACACTAATGTACCTTCGGAAAGCTAAGCGTGGAATAAGCAAAAATACACACACACAGAGCCCCTCCACACACATCCTCCCATCCCCCTCCAGGTGGGTGTACCGCAGGTACCCCAGCAGGAAAAAGCTGCATTAGAAGCGGAAAAGGGGGAAGGTGTTAGAAAAGCATGAAAAAAGGAATGTAAAAGTCTTCATAGAAAAAAATAATGTGTTTTTATGGTTTATGTAAGATATGGTATATCAGTAAAATATGTCCCTGGAAAAACATTTTTCCTCCTTCTTAAAGGTGGATGTCACCTGGATGCAACACCAATGCAGATGTGAGCGGAGTTAAGGAAAGCAGACTATTCTTGGAAAAATCATTAAGGATGTGCCTTAAACTAGGGACATGCTTAAATAATTTCTCAGAACGTTTCTTTAGGGAGAGGATTTTCTTTGAAATATTTTTGGAAAGGCAGAACAATATTTCACATACATACGTCAGCATTTCTTTGTGCTATTTTGGAGATGAGATTGGCCAATTATCCTCCAAGGAGGCAGGACTGGAACTAATGAAGAGCATCTTTATTTGGAGATTTGATCTTGCTCTTGAAATAAATAGCAATTTTCTCAATTCTGTTTCTCTGAGTGCTGAAAGCTTGGAAGATTTTTTTTTTTTTTAAGCAGCTGAAGGAACTCAGCTGTTCATTTATCTGTTAATTGTCATATCACTGGTTCTGGGGCAGTGACCTGGAGTGTTCACCCTGTGGCAACAAAACTGAGAAATATTGTGTTCTGGTCTGAGGCAATCTGCTGGCAAAACTGTCCATGGGAACCTCCTGCAGCTGCTCAGCAAATTTGACCTTTTTTTTCAATTTGTTGCAGGTACAAGCAGTGAAACTGATGAGATCATCAATTTAACTTAACAGCTGCAGAGTTCAGACAGTTTCCGGTTTGTGGGAAATTTTGAAAAATGTCTGGTTTGGATCCAAATGAGACCAGAATTATAAAATAAGAAAAAAAATTCCATCAATCAAAAATAATCTTTTTGTGTGGGATCCTCCTTGCTGAATTTCCAGGAGAAAATTCCCATGCTCTGCATGTTATTTACTGTATGTAAAAGCTGTCCGATGAAAATAGATACTGTAGTTCAATGTGCTGACTTTTTCATTTTTGGTAGCAACTATGACTCATAATTTGCACTTAATGTGTGATATGTTATTTCACTTTGGAATTTTAGTGGTTTTCTTCTGTTTTCTTTAGAGTTTGTTTTCACTGTTTGGCTCCTTTAAGTTCAAACAATAAGAAGTAAAATCTTTAAATCTTTCTGAACATTAACCTTTGATATTACCATTCCATGTATGAATCATTGCTCATCTCATGCAGACTATTAGCCCACTTATGCAACAGATCACTTTTAACTGCATCTTTTACTTGTTTCATGTTTATGTCTACTACCTGCTTATACACTTCATTCAGCATTTGTTAACTCTTCATCTGACTCATATGCATAACCTTAATAGAAAGTGTAACAATTTGAAGGTCACAGCTTGATTTGCAGACTGCTATAAAAACCTCATTTTAAGGTGACAGGATTACAATATCAGAGAACTAAGCCAATAACTGGATCACACAATTGACTTTAGCTTACACTACATTGCAGTCCTGTTGGCTGGAACTAGTGTAAATTTTGTCTATAGCTCTCTGAAGGCAGCAAGTCCATGAATGCAATATGACCTTTTATGTCTAGCTGGTAACTAGCAGGAAAAAAAGAATAGGAAAAAAATAATATAGCTATAATTAATCTGATGGTTGTGCTGAAAAGATGAGGAGCAATCCAAGTCAATTTAAAACATTTTTCTTCAACAGTGGCACAATATGAAGCTAATGAATGATTTGAGCTATTTCTGAAATCACTGCCTCTGCAGCCAACAAAAGCAGTTTGAAATAGTCTTGAAATCAAGCTAATGGTGTAAAAAAACAGAAAAAAGGAACTTAACCTTTGCTTGTTGATTGCATTTTTGGCACCATCTTTATGTTATTCCCTTGTTTTGGAGCTTTTAATGGTCAACTGCAGAAGCAGAGTAGGACTTCTGCTTCCCTAAAGACATATATTAGCTTCTGCAGATTTTTACACTTTTCCCTGAAGTATCTGAGATAGGCCACTGTTAGTGTTGGGCAGCAGCTTCCATTCGACAAAAAAAAAAAAAAGTCTATCTTCCTTCTATATTCAGAATTGGAAAAATGGGTAGATTCAAATCTGGAAAGGATTTTCCCATGCCTGAAATTTCTAGGGAGTACTGGGAATGTGTGAACTACCTCTGGCTGCTTTGTGAAGCATGTGCTCCCTTTCCTAGGAGAGCAGCCGGGCCACTACAGGGCTTAGGGCAGTGGTGATACCCTTTAAGCTCTCCTTCTCCTTTCCTGTACTGCTTTAGTTTGTGGGTTTGGGCATTACGCCAGCTGTTGAAGAGAGTTACTGGGCTGTTGGAAAGTGTTTTGTGGTATGTGTACACTAAATGTTTATTCCACATAGCTTGCATATGGGTGCTGCTTAGAGTTAGCAGGGAAGGAAAGAATTGAATTCAGTGATCCAGGTAATGCCTATCAGTCTTCTATTGATGAGTTCCTAAATATATGCAAGACCATTTATTTCCCTCCATTATATGCAATTCTTGTTTTTGCACTAGGGTCTTCAAAGGGTTTGTTGCTATTTATTTTTCCAAGTTTCTGTAATTAGTACTGCTTTTCCAAATCTTACTGACTTAGCAGCAGACCATTGGGTTTTTTTACTTAGAAAGTGAAGGAAAATATCTTGGAGCTATCTGGTTCTATTAAGAAATCACGCTAGCATCTTTTAGACTCATTTTATGATAAGACAGACTCTTAAGTAGAAATTTTCATTCTTATGAAAGCAAGTGGGAGTCTGTCTATGTAAGAATTGTCTTCAAAGCAATAACAAATACATTATATCCGGGCAAAGATAATTATCTCTTCTAAAGAAGTGACAGGATGCAGGCCACTTGTATGTATGCTTGCATAAATGGGTATGTCAATTAAAAGAATAAAATTTTTTAAAATCAATTGTATTCATTTTCTTCCCATTTTATTCTTGGCAAAAGACACTTGTGGTGGAGGGAGGGAAGAGAGGGAGGAAGACAAAATCAGTTTGCTGAGGTAAATTGTATGCAATGGCAGTACAAAAATGGAGACACTTTTTTTCTTCCTGTTCTTCAAAGGATTGTTTTGGTTAAAATGTCAAAAATGCCCAAGGGCTTACCCTGTGCTGAATGGACCATGCCATCTGTTTGTGTAAGGAGTGACTTGGTATGCATAAACTGTTACCTAGGTGGTAGGATTCTCAGTCTGTCAGCTCTCCTGCCAACTGCTGTCCTTGTTGCAACTGTGACCCCTGAAGGAATTAGTTGCATGATTGACTGACTGATGATGATTGACATCCACACACAATTAACTCTTTAGCTGCAGCCACCATTGAAGGTGATCCCTATGTTTTTAATCTACAGTACAGGTATGCTGTTATTTCCATGCCACTGAGCTTGCACAAAGTAAATATCATTAAGCTGATAAGTGGAAGTCAGACAAAGCTGTGAGATACGGGGTTTGCTTTTAAGTTTAGTTATTTTTAATCCCTTGCAACAAGACCATTTCCTGGTGTACTTTCAAGCAACAAAAAAACTTGCCGTCCTTAAAATAGCTGAGCATCTAGGGTCCAGCTTCTAGCTCTCAAAACTAGCCTTATCCTGGAAGTTTGTTTGAAGGATAGCACAGATTTTATCTGCAATGAAAGTGCTTAGACTCAGTGCCATTGAATTAAAAGGGACCATGTACAGAATTGATGCATATGATGGCTGTTTCACCCCTCTTCCTGAGTTTCTCAGAGCAGTGGGCAGAGACATCTCCATTCCCCCAACTGTTTTCTTAAGGCAATTCTTACCAGGGGAACAAGAGTAATCTAATATCTGTGCTTATCAAAAATGACCATATTCAGTCTTTGTACAAAATACAAGATAGGAAAAAAGCATCTTGGGACAGATTTTGAAAGTTTATAGTTCTAAAAAGTGTCAAAAAGATCCTTTCATGTGTAGGTAGAGAGCAAATCTAATATCTATCTAATATCAAATCTAATATCTAAATCTTTTTTCTAATAAAACTTCAGATGCACCACTAATAAATACTAAATAACAACCAAGCCTGTCATTGTAAAAAATATCTATGGATAGCTTCTCAGACATGACATGGCAATTCTCATCTAAGCTGCTAAATTCTTATTCTTCATCAGAATTCATCTTCAAGAGGTTAGATGTTAAAGAGCCCTAATCTGGGGACCCATTTTTCACAGTGAATTTTCCCATCTAATTCATGCATGACCTGAGTTGTTTAACTTGTACTTCCATTTATGTCTTGTTTGAAAGGCAGAGCATCTCTTGACTGACTGACTTTTATGTCTGGGGGCCTGTGTTTGAACTGGTGAAGTCAATGACTGAATTCCAGTTGTCTTGAGACGAAAAAAGAATATGTAGATTTGTACTCCATTTTTGGCATGCTGTCATAGGCATATATAGTCAAAAGATGTCTTGTTAAGAGACTTGTCCTTATGGCAAATTTAGGTTCTGATCTACAAAGGGTTTCTGATGTACAAAGGGTTCATTGGATGATGTAAGCTGAGAGCAGTAGCCTAAATCCAAACAGAACTGAAAACTTTCATAAATGCTCCTTTCTCGACACATTTGGCCAAAAATAGATCATCAGCTTTTTGAAAAATGTAGCAAAAAGAATCAGGTATTGGCATGCTGGGTATAGTGAGAGTTTATTCTGAATTTAAGTGCCATTTTAAAGTACCTTCTATTGGGATCCTAAATTGGTGAACTGTTTTTCAGAAATGGCGAATATTTAGCAGGTCCCAACTGACTGTGAAAGCTTTGGCATGAAAGTATGCAATGCTTTCATAAGCAAACAATATAATAAATACTGTCTCATTATTTAACTGTAAAGCATCTACTAAAGGATTTGTGTTGCACTGCCATTAACATATTTTAAGTAAACAGTTTGGAAGGAATATGAAATTGACCATGTGTGTTTACAGTAATATTTGCAAATGAAATACTTTTTACTAGTACTGCTTAACCATGTGGAATGGGGAAAAAAATTGTTGCAGTTATTTGTGTTCTGGCTGCTAAATGGCATGTGTAATTTTTTATTTATTTATTTATTTATTAACAATACTGTGTACTTAGAATCATAGTATCTTAGTGCAATTTTCCTGTTGGTTACAAATGAGTAAACTAATGTGTGGTTTCATATCCCAAGTTTTGAGTAGCTAGATTTAGGCAGACGTTGCTGAATATGGTGCTTGCCTGCAATATGAGATGCACATTTTCATTCTGGCTCATTGGAAGTTTTCTGCTTGGTGGTGGAAAAGTATTGACAGCTACATCTTCTAAAACTGTATTCCAATAGGATTTGCATGTCCCAGTGGAAAGTACTTTGTCTTTCTGCAATTTTTTTCCCCACCATCTGTAGGATGGTAGATTTCATTGTATGTCAAATTATGCTTGTGTAAATAAATGTATTAATGTAATAAACATATTTAATGCATAGTAATCATACTAATTAATCTGTAACAGATTTAAAATAAGCTACATAGGAAATATCTCAAAAGAGTGGGGTTTCCCAGGAGTACTGGTCAAATCCTGATCCCATTGCAGTTACCAAGAATAGCTGCATAATATAGGGTTGTGGGAATTCCAACTTTATTAGCAATATTCAAGACTTAAAAAATAGTGTTTAGCCTCACCTTCTGACTTTGCTATCAGAATTGACCTCAGTCTAGCATAAAATAGAGGACATGCTGTCATGTGCCATGTCTCTCAAAATTTTGCAAGAAAATAGGAAGAAAGTTCAACTAGAAGATAGCAAGCCTATTATTGCATTCTGCTAGGTCTTGACAGAAATTGTTTTAACAATATAAGTGAAAAATGATAACAAACAGCCAAGTAAGACTTTTTGCACAGAACTATGTCTGCAGTGTATTTTTGGAAATGCCAAATGGATGAAGATGCCATGAAGTGCCATCTTTATCTACCTAACCCTCTTTAATTCATACAGTACTCAGCTTTTCACCTAATACATGCTCATGTTTGGAAAGTCTTCCCCCCCTCCCCCTCTAAGGGTGTTTATTGGAATCACTAGCACAAAACTGTGTGTTAAATAACTCATTTGGAGTAGGGTCTTTGGGGTTTTTTTCAGACTTTGAGGATGGTGACAGTTTTGGGGTTTGTTTTTGGTTTTTAACCATAACACCTGAATTGCTGGAACTCCATAGGGAAGAAAAGTTTTTTTCTAGTACAATGACTCTGTCTCCACTGATTGTTACTCATTTTGGCTTCTTGCTTTATGTTTGCAAGATCAAATGGTGCAGTATCTCTATTTTTACAGCAGCGTACCTCTGTTTAAACAAGGTTAAACATCAACTCTTCGAAGCAAGAATAGTCTTTTTGTCTGTTTGCATATCACAAGCCCAACTGGGTGTCACTGGAAATGGCTACATGCAACCCTGTTGTAATAAATGTCACTTTCAACCATGTATAGTTAAAACAGATTGTGCAAACAGGCAATTCATAAAACAGTATACATAACTTTTTAAATTCAGTTTCTACTTTTTCTAAGATTTTGCAGGAAGTGAGAGAATTTTCTGTTTTCTGTAATATGCTGGTTTTGGATGCTTTCCAAGTACCAAATGGTATCATGTTGCTAATAGAGTGAGTATGTTTCTCAAAAAAGGCAGTGCTTCAGCCCTGTGACAACTCTATCTATGGTTAAAAATAAGTAGCTTTTGTATAAATGGCAAAATTAGTGCCTTGATTTACCTTCCTTACAGCTTTTCCTCTCAGTAAGTACTTGTAGATCATGAGTTCACATAGAGGCTATGGAAGAAATAGTAGCAGTACCTTCTGAATAAAATATTTCAAACATAGGTTGAAGAGAGGTGTCTGCTTCTGGAATTATTTTGTTCTTGACTATTTCTGGGAGGTGTCCAACTTCATCCCTTGTAGTGACATATGTCTGGGATAACACATATCACCGCAGAGCCACACAGATTTGTGAGACTAGGATACTGCTGTTTCAAAAATTACTTCTACCTAACTAGGTTTCATCTTGAGCCTTATGGTTCTGGGGGTCTAAACCTTGCCTTATGCTCAGGAGACATGGCACCATTTTTAACTTGTCTGAAATGTTATAATTATCCTTAGCAAAATATGTGTTGGCATTATTATTTACAGAACTAAATTAGGACCAGAGTTAAAGGACTAAACAGAACAGAATCTGAGTCAGAAGCTGATAGCTGAAAAGAAAGAGAAATGAATATCTGAATAAAAGATAGTAGAGTTTGCATGAAGGAATGTAGAAAAAATAGACAATTTGATGAAGAGAAGACATTTCCAAAGAGAAAACAGCACAGAGAAGGCAGCAGAGGGAATGAGAAGATGAAGTCTAATGCTTAAATGTTTTCTCTTTAGAGGGAGAAAAGAGCAAGAGAAGCTAGCTTATGTAGAAACATATTTTGCGTTAATGTGTTGTTTATTGTGGGTACGCCAATATTACAATGCCAAAACAAAAAATACAGAATCAAACAACAAATTTATATAACACCCATGGAAGAACCAGAAAAAAAATCATAGTTCCTATATGTATGTCTAGACCATATTGGTTCTTTATTCAGCAAAACAAAATACCTTTATAGAAACAACATGTGTGAAACCAGACAACTATTATGCACTGGAGAAAACTAATGCAGATAACTGAAAGAGGTTACATTTTCTCCTGGAAAAGGGAGGATGTTTTCCATAGAAAAATACTCTTATCTTTGGCTTTCTTTAGACCAGCCCTGAAAAGAAGCCTTTGGAAATAACTAATAAAACTGTTAATTTTACCTCCAAGGTCTATTTTAAAGATATTAATCACGGTATCAAGAGAAATATTTGTTTGATTGCACATTAGCTTGCCATACAGCAACCTGAGTTTAACTTTTCACTGTTCTGGGAGCAATGACAAAATGTGTTGTGCTCAGTCCCAAAGGGACTAATAACCTTCCCATTGTTAGCATCCACCTCAGCAGCATAGGTAGTCTTTCAGTCATACTAATTGTTCTGCATTTAAGTTAATAATATTAATCAGTGTTTCCAGTCCCTTCTTACACTGAAGGATAGATTGCTTCCATTTCAGATCTAAAGACCTTGTTTGTCCAAAAACCTTTCCCCCTCCCCATCAGTTAATTTATTAAAACATTATTTTGCCTGCTAAACGTTTAGTCTGCATACATTTACTTGATCCAGCTTGGGATCAGAAGCCCAAGAACTCTGTTAGTGCAATGGTTCCTTTGGACTAATTGCATCTTCCGAAGAAGCAGAGTAGGCCAAGAGACTTGCTTTGCCGATCTAAGCCACTTTGTGTATTCTTTGGGAATACTTCTACCTTTCTGTTAGTGACTTGTTTAAACAGTTTGAATGTGCTTAAATTCAACTGGCCTGTGCCTACTTCAAAAGTTGAATTAGAATCCCTACATAGCTTTCATGGTTTACTTGACATTGGTCTAAAATACTATTAATGTTATTAAGTTAAAATGTTCTTAAGTTAAAATTTTAAATTGAGTTAAAATATTATTGTTAAACCAGTGCACACTCTGTAGACAACAACTCCTAGAAAGAAGTAATAAGGAGAAGGTAAATCACAAAATTTAGTAAGTGTGCAGGAAAGAATAACAGAGGCTAAAAATTGTGACACAAAATAAGATGAGGGGGTCTAAGAGAGAGCACAACCTAGTGAAGATAAATCAGAGTCCTTGGGGCACTGTTTTAGCAGTGTCTATGCATAGATATAATTGCATAATATGTAACAACAGTGTGAATCTTCATCCTTCTCATCTCTTAGAATATTGCTTTGAAAATACATTGATAGTGTATTTATTTACAATGATACTTTATGAACCTAAAAGCAAACCGACAGTAATGAGCAATTGGTGTCACTAAATCCATTTTTATGTAAATCACCATGTTCAGAAAGCTGTAAGGGTAGTTAATGAACCTTGCTGATGTTCTTGTTAGAAATGCCTGACTTAGACCCTGATCTCCTCTTTAAGCTTTGGTAATGATCATGCCTTCATAGTTTAATTAGTTTATTGTTTCCCTTCATGATACTGTAATTATAATATTCTCTCTCCTCTTTCTTTTTTTTAAAGCATTTAGTAAAACTGGCTTGCAGAAATAAATAAATCTTAGGTTTATGTTTGATTTCTTATCTCCAAATCTAACTCTCTTTGTGGATCTAATAAGATCAAAATTACGGTCTCCTGCTATAATGGAGAAAATTCAAACAGTTTCTCCTTAATAATAAAAACTAAAAAAAAGTCTAACACTCACTTTAAGAAGAAACTTTCTAGGCCTTTTTCTTTCAAAACAACCTTAGGTAAAATTAGAATTAATTGGTGTGAAAAACAATTAAAAAATGAATGAGAAATAGGAAAAATTTATTACATAGAAATAATGTAAAAGCAATATGTTATATTAATTATGCTCATGTCCCAGTTGTGAACTCACTTACTTCTCAATTCCAAAGTCAGTGTTTTCCTCTTAAGTGTATGACAGCCTAGTATTGTGGGGACCTGTACTTTCTGTTTTACCACTGGCCTGAAGCAAAAACATAGGCAAATAGTTTTTCAGCTCTATTTCTCTGTATAGAAATGGATATAATGCTAAAGGTCTCTTTTATTCTGCTTTTTGAGATGTACAGATGAGCAGCACTATAGAGAAGCTGCTGTTACATGATGAAATGTTTATACATTTATAAGGGTCTAATAAGGCATGGATTGACCAGGAAGCTGCAACTGCCTGCTTACCACTCCAGCCCCGGACTTGTTTTGCAAACAACTGCAAGCTAATATGTATGTGAGCAGACCTTTAAGATGGTTTTGTGACTACAGTCTGAGCATTTCTTTGTTTACTAATCACAGCTATTCTAAAAATACGCAAGTTTAAAGTTCAGATTAGAGCTTGGGAGAAGGGGGGGGTGGAAGTTAAGAAGTTTTTAAAGGCTTTTGTTGATAGAAAGTCTTTTGTTAAGAAGTTTTTAAACGCTTTTGTGATAGAATGCTTAGCAGTTCTTGAACATAGATAACTCATGTCTCTGGGTATCTGTGCGTTCTCAGATCTGTTCTCAGTTACCGGCGTTGTTCTCAGCTCAGATACCATGGGACAGCTAGAACCAGTATGGCAATCATCCTTTTTCTCCACTGGAGTTCTTAACTCCTTTCACTTTAAGTAATTTCAGGAAGAAAAGAAGGAATTGCAATGCTGTGGGAGACTCCATACGAATTCTAGTGGAGGCAGTCTCCTCTGCTATCAGCCAGGTGGGCAGCAGGGAGGAGATGTGCAGACATTCCTAAGTATTGCATTGTTCTCTGTCTACAGCCCAGTGGAAACCTCTGATGTTGCAAAGCAACCAGATTAACATTTAATTTTTTTGGAAAGCTTCAAAACAAGTTCGTGTGGATTGAGTAATTATTTAACATAGTAAGATATTCTTTCCTATCCTCTGTCCTTCTGTCTGTAAATCTATCCCCTTGGGCAGGGCTTTAATAAAGAATAAACAGGTCTAGTAGGTCTGTGGTTCAAAAATCTAAAGTTCCCTGCAAAAGGATCAGTGAGAGTCTTGGACAATATCTGTGTCTTGAGACATCTGTGAGCACAATAAACTAAACTACTTGCTGCAGGGTGGGGAAAGAATATAGAGGCAAGGGTAGCTCTGCAGTAATTCAAATTCATGTGTTCTGGTGGGTTTTTTTCCAGGATGCCTTTTATTCCTGCAGGTAGCTGTGGCTAATATTGTTGCTTATTTGTATTCAAAGCAAACTTAAAACAGCTAAACTTCATCTGCCAGAAAATGCGTTTTTCTCTCCTTTCTCTCCCAATCCAAATAGTGGAGCTTATCTTTGAATTCAGCAGCCTCTTTGATGTCTGTTCATTTAGCCAAGGATTTTATAAGTCAGGTTAATTGAGGACATGGTCTATGGTTGACTCAAGAGTTGCTTTAATAAGATTATGCTTATTAAATTGATTAAAGAACTGTTTGTCCCCATAATCGACTATGAGAATGTTGTTTGTGGTATTAGAAATGGATTAAGAAACACTCAGCCAAATTAAACATTTTGTATAACAAGTTTCATTTGTGGACAGTAGTACTGCTGGTTTTTGCGTGTGCCTTTTTTCGCTTGTACTAGTGCATGTCAGAGGGCAACAGTTTCTGGATCTCATTTGCTCACAGGGATTCATTGTCCTGTGCTAATCTTTCCACCTGGCAGCTGCTTGGTACGTAGCAGAATGGCAGTACATCAGTGGTGGAAATCAGGCAGGGATTCCTGGCTGTCCACAGCGCAGGGTTGGCGAGCATGCTGCGGGCTGTCGGTGTGCCCATAGGGAGGTGTTGCTGTGTGAGGATGCTCTGCCCTGCTTCAGTTGTCTAACACTGCGTGGAGCCTGATATTCACTGTGGGCAGGGGAGTTTTTCATTACTGCTAAATCCCTGGGCGGAGCTGGTACAAAGAGGAACTGAGATGCTTCATAGAAAAGGAGAATAATGATCAGATGTGAGGAACAGGTGTTCCTTGGGACCATTTGAGACAGTTCTGCTTGCTTCATCTCTTACTGAATTTCTGGTTCTTGTGCAAAGTTATTCTTTTTCAGGGGTTTTCCCTAGTTTTATGCTTTCACAGTGTTATAGGAAGCCACAGGTTCCGTCCTAGCAAAGAGGCAAAGAATTATTTCAAACTGAAACAGCAGCCATAGTTTTCCCTCTCATGAAAACTCAGTAATACCCATGAAATTAAAGGCAACCCACAAAAGAAATTATTTGATGGATTTTTTTTTTTTTTTAGCTCTGACTTTATTACTGGCATTAACAAAAATTACCCCACAGAAGGAGGAAGCCAGAATATTTTTGGAAGCTTGAGGAAGTATTGAAGGTGAAATTTCATTTAGAAACATAGCTCAGCCACAGTGGAGGAAAACTCAAAATATAGATAACCCTCCCATCATAACTATGAAGTGCTGTGTTGCTTTTTTCCCCAATAACTCACAATGAGGTTAATGCTTGTTCTCACAGAAAAATTTACTTCTGCTTCTTCTCCCATGAAATTTCTCTGTCCTAAGCCAAACTGATTTTCCAAGCATCCACATGATGGGTACTTGCCTATGTTAGTTATCTGCAGATAGACGACTGCAGCCAAACTTCAGATCAGAGAAAAAAATTGTTCCATGTTGGCTATTAGTCTGGTACTGGGCCCAAATTATAGGACCAATTATGGGATCCAAATTATTAGGCTCAATTATTAAAAATAAAGTTTACCATTTTGTTTCCAGCTGCCCACTTGACTTATCATGGCAAAGGTTTTACTTTTAACACCAGAAACTGTGTATTAGGAACTACTTGAAGTTTTTATTCAGTAAGATAGAAACAGTTTTGTGAAACACTATAGAATGATCGTGTATCATAAATGTACTTCAAAAGTATGAAGAAATACAAGTGGCCAAGATTAGAAGATCTCTAACTAGGATATTAAAAAAAAAAATTGAAAAGCTAACCAGAATTAAAGAAAAAAGCAGACAGCAGACTCTGAGATGGTAATCAGGGGCTTTTGTGTGACTAATAGCTATTGTGAGTTTCTCAGTCAAGCAGAGAATTAGGAGAATTTGACTTTCTAAATTTTGAATATTTGCTTGATTAAGAAGAGAGTTTTGAAGTTTTTTGTCTATATATAAAACCAGGGAGAATGGCCATGAGATTTTGCCACTAAGAAATGGTGAAAAGTGAGTGACTGATGACTAACAAGATCGCACGATCTTCTTAAAACTAGAGTGGATTTAAAGACCCTAATGGTACATTCTCAAGTCTTCTGCATGTAGAACTCAATAACTCAAGTAGGACATGCACAGAAACCTCTCACACCAGAGTTTTGATGGCAGTCACCAACCAGAAAATGCCTCCTTTAACTTTTATAACATTTAGGAAGCTCACAAATACTAGTATTTCTAGTTAGATTTCTCAAAACTGCATGAATAGTATGATTCTACCAAATTGTAGTCTACTCCTCATCTTTCGACAAGGTGAGGCCACAAGGCAGCTGCAGAGCCTGAGAGCTTCCTCCAGTCTGTTGCAAACAGGATCTGCATAGAGCATTCCCCAGCCTGCCATGTGTATACCCACATTGCCTAAAAAACATATTTCTTGAGACAAACTCTGGTAGCTAAAATACCAGCGCATCACAAATTGGAAAACGATAATTGTTTTTTAAATGTCAACTGTTTCAATAAGCAAGTGTACGAAAGCCAAAACTTTGGAGACAATGCAGGTATTTCTGAATTACTCCAATGTTATACAGAACTGGCTAGGAAGGTAGAGAGGGTCACATAGCATGTTTAAGTCTCTACCAATTTTTTTTTCCCCTCTGACAGTTCTTTTCTTCCCAGTATGACATCCTCTTTGCCACTTGGTGCAGTGTTTTAATATTCTTTTTTTCTGCTTCAGTACTTTTTGCATCCAATATTCTTCCTGATACTTATTCTTCCTTATACTATCCTTATACTAAGCTCCAAATTACTTAGGAAAACTAAAAATGCAGACTGCACTGGCATATCTTTTGAAAAACTAAAACCCCTTCAGAGGTAAAGCAGGTAAAGTTTTGGACAGACACTACCAACTGCCCCTCAAATGTAGTGTTATTGTATTTTTGTTATCCCTTTTCTTTGTTTTATTGCACAGCTTTTTTTTCTTTGGTGTTTCAGTGCTTCAGCATTTATAGTCCAGACTATAGTATGGACTATGAGCTAGTAAGTGAGCTGCCACTCAGAATTTCTTCTGCCTCGCTATCTACTAAGCAATTAGTTTTTCTTAGAGCCCTCATATCTATCAGGTTTAGCTCTGCTGGAAAAGTCATGAGCTTATGAGGTCTGAATAGGCTTTAAAATTCCTATAATGTAATATGTTCATTCCTTTGAATTCTTGGTATATTATCTTATGTCAGAATAAATCTTTGTTCTCCATTTTCGAAGATGCTTAAACTTGATCAAAAAAGAGGATGTTAACCCAAAACATTTTTATTTTCTTGTTCCTGTGGAACACACATGAAACATATGCTCATTAGTTACAGGAACTAATTTAAATGATAATGTATTCAAATGGCCAACATCAAATAAACTTAGGGAGTAAACATCAGTGCAACATGGTAAACAAGCTGTGAAGTGCAGCTGAGTGTGAAGATGATTATCAAGGGATAGGGTTTGTGAGTACTGGGCAAGTAAACCAATCTACTTTTGGATAATAATGTAATTTTCTCATGCAATATGCCAGATTACTTCTCCCTCAGCTCTGCTCTTGCTACTCTCTTTCAGTAATATTATCCATTTGGTGCACTCAATTCCTGAGCCATTGCTGGCTAGTGCAAAGACCATCAAGCTGCATGTGTGTGCATATGCACATGCACACACTGCTACTGGTATTAATTTTCTTAGTTGCTTTTAGATGTTCACAAACTCCAGAGTCGTCATTAATTTGTTTCATCAAGCAGAGGCCACTAAACTGCTTGTAAACCAGGGCACGTGAAGGGAAAGTAATCTTTTCTCTCAGTAGCAAAGATATAAATATTGCTACACTGCTTAATCAGAGGAACTTTTATTGTATTCATCATCTTGTTTTAGTTTAAATTTTTGTAGAGTGTACTTAATGATTAGACACTTAAAAGGATCTATTTATTTACAGTGCTGTGCATGATCTCTGCAATGTCACATTTTGTAGCCAAGTGTAAAGGCATTGAAAGATATTACTGAAGGCTTTTATTAGGTTTTTCTTGATATGTGTTTCTGCAGGCTCTTAAATTGGAATGTTAACCTAATCCACATTTCAAGTGTTTTTACTTACAGTGGACACTTTTACTTTCTATCAGTGAGACAAGTGTTTGTAAATATACACATTTATTCATCTCTTTTCATCTGATGAGCTCAGTAAGCTTTCAGTGACCAATTATTTAGCATTAGGAGTCATTCTTACTAAATAAATTTTACAGATTTATGAGATAAGGCTCATGTACTCCAAATAGGTTGTGATACATTTGGGGAACAGTGGACATTTTCAGAGCAGTGATGTCTTTTTGCAGTAATTTGGCCTGAGTAATGCAGAAATAGAGACAGTGGGTCCATGATGAGATTACAGCCTGGGTTTTTTTTCATATGCATTCTGAGATGAAAACCATTAGCAAGAGTGTGATTAAAATGAGTAATGTACCCAAAGCCAATTCCAAACTCCTTACTTTCTAATACTTATGGGGTACCCACCTGCGAGAAAACAATTTTCAACCTGATTTAAATTGGGGATGCAGTGCCAGACACAGAAAAAGCAGGTTAGGTACCCTAGACAGGCCACATTTCAGCAAGCCACTGTAACTATGGGGCAGCAGTAAATGCTGAGTCAAGTCAGCCCAGGGAAAGAAAGCAAGACTTGCTTTTGCTCAGTTGTGGAGGATTCATCGGCACTCTCCATGTGCTATCTGGGAAGAAGCTCCCTCACAGATGTACACCAGCTCACTCCTGAACTCCTGGTTGCACCATCTAACACACATGATTAATTACCATCCATAGAAAAGCACGTCTCTCCTTTGCTGAATCCAAATATAGAATTTCCCAAAGAATCTACACAGATCTGGTACACACAGAGGGTATAAGATTCAGTCCAGGACCAGTGAAGAATTAGTCTAACATCACATGATCAGTCAAAGATAAAAGCAGGTGTTCCTTGCCATTAACAAACCAGGCTGCCACCTTTCTAGTTGGGAATCATTTATAGTTAGGAATCATTTTTTAATACACTGTTTAAGAATGTTAAAAATGCTTTCAACTTGATATTGGTAAATTTGGAAAAGCATTGCTTACAGTTATTTCCATTCTGTATTTTTTTCATGAAGAGACATCCCGATGCTACAGGACTCTGACTCTAAAGCTGAGAACTGAAAAATGATACAAGAAATAATTTTATTAATGTCGTGATATATTTCCCAAACTCTGCTTCTGCAATTGCATTGAGTGCATGCGATGGCATGGAGTGATAAAAGATATATTAGGTTTTTTATTTGTGATTATCTGTACAAGATATGCATGGCTTGTCTTGCAGTGTAACTCTCCCAACTTTATAAAAGCTTACACCATACTATCATCTCTATCCTCTCTAAACAGAGTAAACTAAGTATGTATTTAAACTTGCATGCACCTAACTTCCTATTTTGGAACCATTTTCCATGTGCAGCAAGAAAAAATGTGTTTAATTTCTCTTCTTCCTTCTGTTTCTGCCTAGATGAAATGACTAAATTCTGTTCTTTAAGAGCAAATCTAAAGAGACATTGATCATCCAAAGGACAGATGAGTCAAAATTTAGTCTGATTAACAGATTGTATAATTCTAAGAATATGGATAGCTCTTAGTAGCCTGGACTTGATCTTAAAAATATTAGTATTTTTAATGAATTAAGTGAATCACCAGGACATTAATCATATAACAGTGTATCTGACCAGCACAGCATGGATCAGATTAGAAAACCCTGGCAATGGAAATCCTGTAGACCCAAGCAGTTAGTATTACTAATGCAAACCATCACATTTAATGTAAAAATTTGCAAAGAGCAAAACCAAACATCAGGGAAGGGATTTCTTCTTTAATATCCATGGTTCCTTTTTGTGTACAGCCTTGCTGCCTCCACAGATCATCTGAAAATATTTTTGCAAACACCGAATTTCACCTGATCTACAATACCATGATTGTTCCATTTCATAAACAGTCACCAATATGTAAGCTGTAGTTCACAGTGTTAAAGCTTAGCTTGCTGTTCTCTAGCACTTATCCTTTGGGGATGGAGGGGGGGAGGGGGTGTATTTTTTTCTTTATTGGAAAGACCTTGCACTTCTCGTTTTGCATCTACTGAGCTCTGGTGAGAATGCAGATTGCAGTGCTTTTAATTTTGAACCATCCTTTTGCACAGGGGTGTGTCAAAAGGGTACAGATCAGGATACAGCATAAAGTGGAATTGTTTGTATTTTAAAGTGGATTTTTTTTTCAATGAAGAATTATTTTTTTGTCATTGTTTTGTTGTTTTGATGGAGTCTGAAAACTCCTGGTGGACAGTGCAGGTCATATTTTCTGTGTTAAGCCTTCTGGGGGTGACAGGGCAGTAATGGTTGCCCTGCATTGCTCAGTGATAAATGGTTTCAGTTCATTAGGCAAGATTCTTTTATTCCAAGTGCTGCAAACCGAAGAAAGTCAGTCCTCAATCACTACGGAGATGTTTGTTCACCTTGTTCCTCATTCAGTCTGACTATGAAAAATAAGTCTGCTTGAGAGCACACAGCAGTGTAATTGACTCTACGGAGCAGCTGTCATAGCGGTTTTGCTATGAGAAATCATATTAGCCTTCCTTTTAAACTTGTTCAAGGTAATAAGTCATTGTTGACATTCGCAATTCATACAATAAAATATCTTTTTTTAAAAAAACCCACACACAATATGGAGCTTGGCAAATAATTAATATCAAATGTTTGTCATGCAAATTACATCCATTTTTAAAAGTGACTTACAAAGGGGAGGAAGGAATGTTAGTTTCTTACCTTTATATTTATCTTTATTTTTTTATAGGCTATCTAAAAATCAGGGAGAAGGTTTTTTTCTTTTCTAAGCAGGATTAATCACAAGTTACTGGAAAGTTGTTTATTATTATTGTTGTTGTTGTTGTTATTTTAATATGGAAATAGATGTGGTGTTTTTTCTGGCAACCATTATCAATGCTGTCAAAAAAGGCCACTTCCGGGAAATACTAGTTCTTTCAGTGACTGAATAGGAGGGATTTTTAGTTGTGTTATTCTCAATTAGTGTGAGTGCATTTTAACACATCTGTAGGTGTGTTTATTCTGAGGTGTAGAGGTAGACCCTACAGTGAAATATGCTTTCCAGAAACTTATAGGACACCTTATGACTGTGTTGGATCTTGGTTAGAGCCATCTTTTTCTTCAGCTGAAAAAGTCCTTTCTGTTTCCACAAACACTGTTCATCTAGAGGAAGCCATCTGGAATTAGCCTTGCCTGAAAAGTCAGGTCCCTTTGGTATAGACAGCAGAATATTTTCTTCTGTGAGAGATACTGACCTCTTAAATATTCTTCACAGTAGTCCAAGATGACCAAAGTCTCTTGTCTACATACACCACAGACCAACTTGCTTAAGTGGCAATAAGCAAATGGCAGAGGCAGCGGAAAGATGCAAATTTTTTCTCTTGTGGAAATATGTGGGGGACAGTGAAGAAACTGGGCTACACTGATCTTCAGGATATGTAGTAAGGGTTGAGGAGGGCATTGTGGAATATCTTCTAGACTTAAGTGCAAATAAATATTGCTTAAAATAAATCAGAGAAAGGAGCCCAACCCAAATTAAAAACAACTAGGTTTTGTGTCTTCAGGTATGCACTTCTCATGACTACTCAGTTTTTAGTTTTATTTCCAGCTTGCCAGCTGTATCTCATAACTAAGCCACAGGGCTGCGTGCAACATGTTTGTACTGATCCAGCTACAGCATTTGAAAAAGTCATAGGGTTCAGGGAATCTAATTATATCCTTATACTTGCTTGTTGTTGTGGTCAAATACGAGGCTAAGTAGGACTAAATTGCATTGTGGTTGTCCAAAACAGAACAAGATTTGTTCTCTTTAGAACTGGTCATTGTCAAGTAAACTCATTTAACTTGCTGCTTCAGTTTAGTCCAACATGGTAACATTTTACAGTAAGTGCCTGCCTAGATGAAATGGAAACAAATGGCCCATTAGTACTGTGATGTCTAAACCCCAAGAGGAGTGTAATTTTTTTTGTTCATTTGGTTAGGCTCAATTTACATCAAAATTTAACTGTGAATAATTTACATTTTCCATAAACAGTTTTGATAGTCTTCATATTTTGTTTAAATTACATAAATAACCAAATGCCTTAATTCTGTGCACATCCAAACACATAAATGACCCTGCTTCTTAAAGTTCCCACTGATTCAAGTCTCTGTAACAATGTCCCTCTGACAATACAGTGCTGTAAACTGTCTTGTAGCTGATTTAAACACTATACCTTTCTTTTGGCTGCACTTTCTAAAAATATTTTTGACACCAGGTTGCTATGTTTAGGATTGTAAAGAGGGTGGAGTGACTCATTGAAAGTCTAATTCTATCCATTATAATCTTGCCTCCCGGTTTATACTATTTTAGAAGTGTTATTTGATCTGGAAGATCATTCTGTAACCTTCAGATTACTGCTGGGTGACTTCTGCAGAAAAGGAATTACCAATGCATTAAATTTGAATTAGCTTTGAGAAATCATGCAGATGTATGCACAGAACATTACAGCAATGCTGTCTCCAAGGCACAGCAGAATTGCCTTTATGCAGTTTTAAAGAATCACTTGAGCAACCCTTAAATTGCACACATGATGAAGCTGAGCCAGCATCTTTACTTTTAAAAAAAAAAAAAAGCACGCATATACACGTACACAGAGCAAATGTAGCTTTGAGAGTTGTCTTTCAGGGAAATCTGATCACAAACGGACTGCTGCTGAGTGGGCCATTTGGGTTCAGACCTGTCGTATTGGAGAGCACTACTGCACATACTGCAGAAGTGTCACTTAGACTAATGATTATGAATTATGCAGAGGGTCACATCCTCTTAGTTACAAGTCATTTCCACAGTTTCCCTCTAGACTGCCTAGCCTAGTTCTATTTTTTCCCTTTTTAGTGCTGCTAGCAAATAACATACGGAATGAATGCCAAGACCTTCATTTATTGACATTTTGTTTTCGTCCCATAACTTCAAGTCAGTAAAATGACTGAACAGTTGGAGGTGGGGAAAGGGAGCCAGCTGCTATTGGTGGGTGACGAAGAAGCTCCCTTCACTTCAATAGGTCATTTAGCAAAGTAGGACAGTAGAAAGCTGTAGAAACTGCATGTTTTGCTGCAGGCTTTGGATCCCAAGCATTTATGTCAAAAACATCAGTTCTGCACCTTCCTGATTTGGAAAAAAGGCTGCTGTTTGACATATTTTAAAAAAGCATTGCCATTTTGGAACCACTAACCTGACAGCACCGGGGTGCCTGACCTTCCCCTGTCTTAGTGCTAACCAGAAAATCTACTGCATAGATGAATAGGACTGCCAGCATGGTTCATGGAGCTGCTGTGGAGCAGGATGTGTGATATGTATGGCAAATACCTTCTCTGGCGTGGCTGGGTATACCTTGCGCATCCTTGACACTGACTGGGAACACGTCATGCCTGGAGTGCAGCAGCTAAGCAGCAAGCTGTGGCAGCCGGGAAGAGGAAGGAGTGCTTAGCGAAGAGTGCGCAGGAGGATGTCTTACTGCCTGGGGACTTTGCCTTTCTCCCACCGGTGCTGGGTACTAGGGGGAAGGCTAACTAGCAGTATCCAGCTCCAGGAGGTTCCGCTCTCACAAGCACTCAGGGAGGAAAAGGACTGTTAGCTAGAAGGATACCTGCTTTTCTTTAAATGATTATGCCTCTTTCTAGCCTTTCTTTAGAAGTTAGTTAATGTAGCAGAAAGTGTAGTTCATCCCTTAGCATTACAGAAAGCTCCTCGAACTGTAACTCTTTGACTCTAATACTTTCCTGTAAATATCTACTGGTCTTGTTCCATTAGAACTTAAGAAATATTGTTCAGGAGGTGTAAATATTTCTATCTGTACCATGCATTCACGAAAGAAAAAAACAGGGAACATTTCCCAAAGCTTTTCCTCCTTGTTAGTATGTTTAATATTAATACCTGGGAACAAAATAATTCATAACACTCTAGGAAAAGTTCTGTCTTGCAAGAATGTCTAAAAAGTAAGTTATATTTGATTTATAAGACACTTATACTCTCTGATGTCAAAACATTAAAAAATAAAAAGTAAATTAATTAATGCTCTCAGAGCCAAGTCAATGAAATGGTTTCCTACTCTTCCTGCACGAAGGAAAACTCTCTTCCGTCAGCAAAAGCTTGTACTAACATTTAAATTTTGCAGTGTGTGCTCAGGGTGAATTAATTTGGGCTTTCTGCATGGAGGATAAGGAGCACCTGTAACTCTCCCATATGCAAATGTGAGGGCTACTAGTTTGAATAGCCCACATAATGCTAAATGTCAGGACAGAATATGAGGCTTGAGGCAGCTTTTTAACATCTGTCTACCCTAAGAAAACTAAAAAAAGAAATAAACACTGATTACCTCCTTGGGAACATCATCTGGACCTTTTTTGAGAAGACTGATTGGACACAATATTAAAAATGCTGTTGACAGTTAACAGTCCACCTGTGATTGAGCTTCCAGTTTTTCTACAGTGAACAGAACGGATATTCATCCATCTTTGACCCTAAACCACCCTCTATTTCTGTTCTGCTTTTTTAAATTCTTTTGTGTTTCAGGTGTTATTTTCAAAGTCCCAAGTACTTTTCCCACGTACCGTTTCCAGCTAGAACAGATGGATGACAAAGACCAAAAATGCAACAAGCAAGTGTGGTTAAAAAGAACCAACCTGGATGGCAAACTAACAGCTTCATTTGTCCCTGTTTTCTTTGCCTAAATCAGACATAATCAGACAGTTTCTTGTAAGTGTCACCTGGAAGTAAACCAGAAATTAGCACAGATTATGAAATACAGATGGAGAAGTGCAGCTAAGTAACATGGCATTGCATGGTATATTCCAGTTTTTGAGTCGCTTTAGGCCTAGGATAGACAGGATATGCTGGAGATTACAAGGGTCTCTATCTGGAAGATCACCATGTGAGATTTTTTTACTGTTTACTCTTAGCTGCTGTGATTCCAATGGTTTAAAATATCTACGGATGCAGCAAAACACTCCTCTAAATCCTGTTGTTCATACTGACTGACAGAAAGCACTTTATCCAGAAAATACTTTTAATTTCCATCCTGGATTTTTTTTTTAACTGAGGATTTTATTCCCAGCTGAGCTTCAGGTCAAATGAATGGGAATACTATTGGCATACTAAAAATATTGCATATTCAGGTTATACGGTGACAAAAAAACACGTGAAAGCATATAGCATGTAGAAAGGGATGGTATGGTTATATTTATTTCCAGTAAGAGTGATAACAGTCAGGAGACCTTGCCCCCTGAGGACAGATGTTCATTGAAAACAAAAGATTTATATTTTATTTCTACGCACACTGACTCTTTGATGCTGTGTTTATATTAGGGTATGAATCATTGTTATCCATGGTTATTCCAAGGGACTCCAGTATGCTGATATTCTGCTCAAGGAAGTTAAATCAAACTATTATCAGCATTTGGCTGTAAATTTGAAAGAAAATCTATTTTTAAATAAAAGTAGTAAGTTCCATTATGGTAAAATACAGCCTGTGTGTATATATATATAAAAATATAGAGAGAGCTTAGTAGAAATCCCTTAGCCATTATTATCGATGCGACTTCTTTGTGTGTGGTCAGGTCATTCTGTGACTTGATACTGTGCTCTCCTTCACTGATACAATGCAGAACTTGAAATGTGAAAGAAAAAGAGGGATCATCCTTCCCTTCTCTTGACAGCAGAGAAATGAACCATGTAGTGTAGCAGATCGCTTTGATCCATAGTGGAAGTAGACCATTATAAAGTAATCTACTGAAGTGCTAACATTGGTTTTTAAGTGTACTCTAGGTTTTCTGACTTCTTTAGTGGAAACCAGATACAATGTTGATGCCTAGATATCTGAAATCCTCATCAGCACGTCTGCCTATGACAGGGCCCTTCCAGTGAAGTGCAAGGAATGGCATCAAGAAATTTGATTGAACAGTAGGGCTGAACCAGCCTTTAGCACTGGGGATGGAGCAGCAGCTCCTCAGCTGCCTCAGCCCTCCCATCGCCTGAGCGACCTTGCTGGTGCTGCCAGATGGACATAGCCTTCCTCCACCAGCTGCAAGCCCTCAGCTCCCTGCAGCCCCTGACAGCTCCCCCGTGCTCCTCCGTGTGGTTATGCTGCGGTGCCGGCTCCATCCGAGGCTGTTCGGACCACAGAGGGAGTGCGGCGGCCCAGGATGCCTCCGAGGATGTGGGTGAGCAGGTGGGCATAGCAGCTGGAGAGCAATCCCAGACAGCCGGCAGGTGGATGGAGCAGCAGGGGGGCAACACCAGACGGGCGGCAGGTGGAGAGGGCAGCGGGAGGGCAACACCACTTTGTACTCAACTTGACATTAATTACACTTGTTGGAATCCTGCGTGGCTCCTAAGACCTTTTTTTAGGTGTTAAATTACAAATTATATTTGTTTAGATTCTGGAAATAGCTTCTCCTAATGACTGAAGACTTGGGAGGTGGTTGGAGAGGAGGTGGGAGGAAGACAGCCTTCTCCCATCCTTAAGCTATGAAACTTGATCGGACTTTGTGGGCAGGTATGAGCTGGCAGTTCATTAATTTGCCCCTGTCCATCCATGCCTTCTAGGAAAAGCCCTTAGAGGCATTAAAATGTTGCTGGCTTTCTCAATGGCTCTATTGTGTGGAGTTCTGCATTGTGGTGTCTGCTGAGGTGCCCAGATGTTTATAATTAATTTAGTCTGATTACTTCTAATTACTCCTTCCTATCTGCATTATCCTGTATTTGTCAACTTCATATGTAAGTAGCCCTGCTGCCTATTCGTTTAGTTTTGTAAAGTCCCTTTGGACTTTCTTAACCTTCTCTAGTGATGAGTAATCTAAATAATCGTGCTGTCTGCAAATTTTTTCCCACTCTTTTTCCCAGAACGTTAATAAAGAGAACAGAGTCTTATCCCAGTACAGAAACAGGAAGAATCCCATTGTAAACCTGTCATGATGAAAACTGACCATTAGTCTCTCTTCTTCTTTTTTTTCTCTTTTTTTTTTTGTCTGTTAACTGATCTCTGATTACTGGCAGTATTTTAACCCTTTGGTCTTTACCATTTGAATTTCTCAAGTCTCTTGTAAGGTATTTTGTCGAAGACTTTTTCAAAGCCCAAGTAAATCATATCTACAACAACTACATTATTGCTATTCTCAAAGAAATGTGTTGGATGGGAGGGATGGATTTGCCTTTCTAGAAGGTGACTTCCTGCAGCATATCTTGCTCAGCTATTTGTTCTATAATTTCAATTACTTTAGTTGCTTCCTGTTGGTTCTCCTGATCTGAATTAAAACATAGTACGTACCTCAGGGCTTTTTTGAAGTGCCTATTTGTGAGTCCTTCTAAAACTTGGACCAACAGTTTCAGACAAACTTCTTACTCCTCAGTCCCACTCCTTGAAACCTTCTTCTACTGGAAAAACTACATTTCAAACAGCTGTTTTAGTCTCTTCTGCTTGTTATTGTCTCCAGAGGAAAGTAGAAAGCTTAAGAGAAATTTATAGACTTAAAATATTCACTGGTCACAGCTACAGCTATCTACTAGAAGAACAATCCTCTGATAGTATGAAGAAATTACAAGATAAGGCCCATATCCAAAAGGATTTCACTCTTCTAGGCGTCCTTTATTGCTTATACATGACCTTCCACCATTGGCTCTATCTTTCTGTATTGCGAAGGAACCAAACAGAGAAGGAGCTCCTTCACTCTCCTGTGCTGCTGGCTACTTTCAAGGTTACATTTCTTCACTTTGTGGCTTGTGGTCCACACACTGGAGCACACTGAAAAGTACAGAGCTTCCTGGGTGAGACTTTCTAAGTGGGCACGTTGCTGTAAGGTCTATTTAGAGAGCAGAATAAACAGGGAAAACTGCTGGGATGAAGTCACAGGGGAGGAAATGTACAGACATTATTTCTGTCTGCCCTGAAAGGGAAGTGAGTTCTGCCTGTCTGCTTCCCTCTGCCACTCCAGTGCCCAAACACAGGGCCTCGAAGGATAGGTAAAAAGGGGGAACCTATAGGACCTCTCAGAAAGGGCAGAGCATGAAACATTTGCAGCTTCCCTTTTCTAATCCTTCTTTCCTACTGCTCTTGCTCCCAGTTGTTAAGGCTACAAAGTAGACAATGTGTTGCACTGCACTGTTGCTAAAAGTTGGAGAATTTGCAGGAGAAAAAAAGAAAACCCTCATGTGGTTCTATGTGAGCTTTTTGTCTTTCCCACTGAAGATGATCCATTTGCCTTAACCTTAGAGGGACAGCTTTTGACCTGAAGCACTATTTTTTCCATTTGTCTCTTGTAAAAGCTATGCTGCATTTTTTAATGCTTCCCCCCCCAGTCAATACTTTATGATCTGAGCTGAAGAGTTGTGTTCCCTTTCTTTCTGAAACAATTTGGAAAAGGCAGGTCTCGGTTTTGCTCTGATTTCATTTGTGTGCAACAGATGGATGTATCCAATTTTGTAAAACAGCACATCCCTTTTATTAAGACCATTAAAAATGAAACCTCTTTGTAGCTGGTGTTGCTTGACAGAATATATAGTAGGAGTCTCTTAAGTCTGCTTTCTTGGCTGGTACAATCTGAACATGACTTACTTAGCATCTCCAAAGTATTTTCATCCAAATGTTTCAAAAGCTTTACAAACTAATTAAGCCTCGCAGCTCTATGTGTAATAAGTTAGATTGTGTCAGTGAAACCCTTCAGCAGTTTAACTGTAAACACAGCAACACATTTTAGGATATTAAAGAAATCTATGTTCCTTTAAAACCACAACACCAATAGAGTTAAGTGCTTTGAAAAGGTCCACGTTCGAGAGGGAAAGTGGTCGGAATGGGGGATGACTCCTCACAGGAATACTGAAGCTACAGCTCCAAAATTTCAACCTTTCAAAAAACTTTGCACATCTCTGGATATGCTGTTCATCCCCACATCCATAAACAGGCTGGTTTATTCCTCCTGTTCCTGTTTGTGTAAGGACTGACCATAAGAGGCATCTTGACCTGTTTCATTAGGCAGGGCGGACCTTAGAGATAGCAGAAAATCATCCAAATGCTTTGGTATTGGCTACTGAGCCTGGACTTACTGTCTCTAATGTCTCACTGATAAGAAAGACAAATCTAAAACATTCAGTAATGCTTCTGCTATTACACTGTAATTTCCTCTTCCTGCAGGCGGGAGACAATGGGTCACTAGTAATGGTTGGGAGCCAAAATGACACATTTACGTGTAAATAATTCGGGCACCAGTTGAACCTTGTACAAAATCGAGCACATTTCTAGTGCCAAAATCAGTAACTGTGCTTGGGGCCCTTGTATTTGCACATGCTGGCAGGAGCTCTTTTTTGTGTTTGGATCTGCTTCGGGGTTTGCAGCCAGCATGTTCAGCAGTCTCCACAGTTCTTTCCCACCGCACTTGGGCTAATTATGGGTATGTGAAGCACATGTGCAGAGGTGAGAGTGCAAAGCAGGAAGGTCAAGGACTGTTCACCTGCAACCTGCGGGGGTTCCTCAGTATAGTTAATTTACAAAGGCTCTGTACTCAGGGCCCCCATCCCTCTAAGTCTTGATGAGGTATTTGATTAATGGTTCTGGAAGTCAAACACGAGAAGTGCCCTCTCGGTTTTGAAGGTCGCAGGTAAATCCTGGCCTTATTCTGACTCCAATAACGCATTTATCTAAATGCCACATCTAAGTCATAACCACTCATCAAAGTGGTGACTAGGTAGTGCAGCAATTTCTATTGAAACATAGAGCACCATGTGATAAATTACATCTGCAAGATTTGTTTCATATGTCAAGCACACATTACTTCTAAATCAAATGCTAAAACATGCCTTATTTAGTCAAAAGTAAGCAGAATGCTGTAATTTATAATCGTCTTGAAGCACACTGCAGCGAAAATGAAAGCAGACTATTAAAATTTAATGCCTGTTTGGCGGAGTAGCACATTTCTGGCCATGTTTGATGCAGCGTCGTTTTCTCACACCATTGTGTATGCACAAAAAGTCAGCTTGTGTTTGCCAACGTTTGTGGAAACTAATTGAAAAAAATGATTTAGCTGTTAAGAGCTGACATCGGGCTGGAAAATTATTGTCAGCACAGACACGGATGGCAGTGGCTCCTTTCTCCTCCTCTCACCCCCATCCACTTGCTTTTAACAATTGCCTGTTGTTCTTCAACCCAGCTCCCTGCAGTACAGTTGCTAGCAAATATTCATTGGGGTGTCATCTCTGTTTAAAGTCTCGTCCTACACACCTATTCATCTGTGCTAAGTGAACAGCAGCATCAGCTCAAATTAAGCTGGCATGAAAACAGCCACTGTTAATAATTTCTGCTGTGATTCAGCTTAGCTTTGGATAACAGGTGAAGATGTTTCATAACGGAGGCAATTATAGCTCTGTAAGCTCTTTCCGGCTGCCTGTTTAATCAGAGGAATGGAGCGCGGTAGCTGCTGGAGCATGTGGCACGGCTGGGCCCAGCCGCCATCAGACCGCATTTGTTATCTGCCGGATTGAGCCGGCTGCCTGTCAGGGGCAGATGCTGGGTGCAGTGATTAGCATGCAAAGTGCTTGGAAAGGCTGAGGTGAGGGGGTGGAAGTCAGCTCACTTCATCTGAACTTGCTGCAGACCTCTCCTGCCAGATAAAAATCTTCTAGACCACCATTCCTTTGCCTGGAATGCAAATTTGTGTAGGGATGCAGGGGTGTGCCCCGGCACCGCGTGTGCGCACGCATCAATGTCGTGTGTGCTATATGTAACTAAAAATAAGATTACAGGAAGTGCAGAGCTCTATTTCACAAATGAGGACAAAATCCTGTTTGCAAAACGGTAACAATCGGGGAACTTCTGAGATGATAATCAGGTCTGCTAAAGAAGTAACCGTTTAACATCTGCTCATTAAGATGCAGATGAAGGAGTAAGATGGGTGGAAATTAATAACTAGCAAAATACAAATGAAGCTGTACTTTCATATAAGAAATGTTACGCTACTGTGATGGATTTTTAGCAATTTTTTTTTAATTAAAGAACAACGTATTTCCATCTACTGAATCTCTATTGTTCTATTATTTAAGTTATCTTTCATGTCAGTGCCACATGGTTTGAAGTATATTAAAACATAGTCATATACTTAATTGTATGGATTTGCAGATGGTTCATTTCTAGCCAAATATTTTTTTCCTTAGAGCTCAAAAGAAAATCTCTAGCAGCCTAAATTGAATTTTTATACATTATGATTTCCAGAAATGTACTTCTTAATGGTTTCTGATGTGCCTGAAGGCATGAATCTTGAACTACTTTCTCAGAAATGTGTTAGGGAGAAACTGAAAAATGTGTTGTGGGTTAGGTTTTTTGGGTTTGGTTTTTCGTTGTTTTTCTTTTTTCCCAGTTGCAAATAGTGAATTTCAATTGTGTGCTTAACCTACTTTTATTGTATTGCTGTAGTGTTTTCTTGAGCACTTGTAATAATGAAAATATAACAATATATGTTTCAGAAGTGCTTGATCACAATTCCACCGTATCTGCAAAATGCGCAGTGTATATTGATTTCCAGAAACAAAAGACACGTCTGCTTCCTTTTCAAAGAACAACCTTAGTTGCTTTGAAATACTCGAGGTTTATCTCCTACAGAAGGTAGCGCTGAGGTTGACCTATTTCCATATTCCACTTTTTTTCCAAATGCGACATTGAAGGATTCTCCTTTCAATTAAGGGAAAATATTTTTGCGGTTATTTTTAAGTGCCCGAAAGATGAAATTGCTTGTCAGTTTGTATCCATATTCAAATTCTAATCTCCCCAGCAAGTAATTGTTTTATTCAGTTCTGACAATGCTCTATCTATTGTCATCTTGGACTACATTCTGCATACTGTCTCTTCCCCTGACAATTACTGCTGCTCCTTATCCCCGCAGCCTTTAAAAGCTCTGTGTAACATTAGCCTATCTAGCCTAGCGAAAACGTCTTTACAGATTAGTGTAATGTTAATACTGCTGGCTCCCTGCTTTTGACCTGAAGTGGAATATATTGCACTGCTGGAGCAGATGGAATCAGGGCTTCATTGGGAAACGGAGATTGCTTGGCTGCCCGCCAAGAGCGCAGCGCTGGCGGCGGCTGCCGGAGCCCCCCCACCGGCGGCAGCGGCAGCGGCGGCGGCGGCGGCGGCGGCGGCGGCAGCGGGGCCGAAGCCGCTCTCTGCCCTTGCGAAGCCGGGTGGGGGGAGCATCGCTTACATTTGCTTTGGATCAAAATACGATTAAGGCTGCTCATCCACAGATGCTTACGCAGCGTTCTAGGAGGAGATGAACCTTTCTGTGAAAACGGAAACCTCTTTACGGTTTGGGGGGGGGGGACGGCGGGGGGGCGGGTTTTTTAATAGAAAACGTGAGACAAAGGAAACATAAAACACAGAAAACAAAGTTGTGAACTCCTAACAACCTTCTGAACGGATGTAGATTGGGTCATGAGGACAATTTAGTGTAATGTTCCTATTGCTTCTACTGAATCAAATATACTTCTTTTCCTTTGTTTTTTTTTTTTACCAAAATGTTATGGTATCCCAATAAAAAGTATTTCCCTAAAATATTTACTTTTAGACTTCCTATGAAGCTCATGTGCTGCTAAAAAATAGAAATGGATGTTGCATTAGGATGGACACATCTTCTGCTGCATGTTGTGTGCGGTTCAGAGATTAAATACATTAATCGCAACACGTGCACGCTATTATTATTACACCAAAGAAACCTTTCATGGAACATCTATATTAAATCTGTCACCCCAGATTTCTATCATTTTTCCCCCTCTGCAATCACATTTTTCTCTCAAGTACTGCATTTCTCTAGCAGTAAAACATATGCTGTTTTCTGCCTAAGTAGATGGATAATGTAAGCTGTGATGTGGAGAGTATTTTTTCTTATCATTTTCTTTTCGAGGGTGTAGTTATAGTAACATATATGTGCTTTTATCTGTGATAAGAACTACCATCTGGTAGCTAAATGTGCACAGCTTATTGCTTGAAGTGCTTATACACATTGTGAAAACACACAGCTTTTGTGTATGTTAGGATACTGCCTATATGTATTATTAATAAACCGACATATTAGCTATTTGAATATGTCAAATGATTGTAAAATAGAACAGTGATTCTAGACAAGAAGGATTAGGACTGGCACATTGCCAGATGTGTATTTATTCCAGAAGTACTATTGTGACCTTTTAATATCATATTGTTTGCAACCTCTTCCAGACGATAATTGTTTGAGGGGGAAAACGGAACCTCTTTGACAAAGGAAAAGGCTTTTGTTATATTCAAGGAGCTGAAGCTTTCATCCTTGGTATACCAATTCACAAAGATGTGTGCTGAATGTGTGCGAGCAGCAAGAGAGACAGAACATATAAATTTGAGTTACTTTGACCTTTAATCCAGGAGACCAAGAAGAGAAATGCGCTAGGAAGGCTGGTTTGTTGCTGTCTGGAGACTGATAAGCTGTAATAAAGGTGCACTCCGTTGCAATTCATCTAAAGCTTCCATTGCTATCATCCTCTTTTTTCGATTTTTGTTACCTCAAGTACTTATCTAAATCCCTTTCAATGCCAGCTTGAATGCACTTTGTATTCTCTCCAACTGTGACTGGTGCTGTGTGTGTGTGTCAGTGTGCTTCAGCATACACTCTTTCCCCTTGTTTGACAAGAGCCAGTGCCAACACCTAATTAAGGATAAGCTGTGGAGCTCTCTGCTCTGTCTTTGTCAACCACTATGTTCCCAGCTTTCTGCCTAGTTGAGCTTTTATGACAAAAGCAACATTTCGGGTTCAGTCTACTTCTGGCCTCTCGGTTCCCCACATGAGAACTGAATGCAACTTAACTCAGAGGTTGATTTTAGAAACATTTATGGTAACCTAATCTGCAAATCTCTTCTGTCTCTTTCTGAAGTACGCATGTTTGTACGTAGATCTGTCTCTTCACATCTGTGTAACTAGATAAGAATGCACATGTATGTCTGATCACAAATTAGACATTTTTCAGATTTCCTTTTGTCTGGTTCCACTCCCCCGTCCAAACAGTTTCCTAGGAGATGATCAGAGGGGTTGGGACGGTATTTTTCTTTTGCAAATACTGTATCTAAAAATCTACTAGGAGCCTAATTTAGCAGGACAGAAAACCACTGGTTCAGACTTCTTTCAAACTGTTTTAAGCATTTTGTCTCAACGATACAGATTTATTTAGGTCACAAAACAAGAAACTCTTTCAAAGGGTTAAGCATTCGATAAGCTTGAAAAAGAGATTAATATGACTGATAGGTGACTACCAGACAGCCAATTAAATGAGTACATGCAACAATTTGGTGGGGAGATTTAAGTATATGTCTGTCTGCATAAGCAAGTTAAATTACTTCAGAGACCAGATTCAATTTTCTTTTTCTTTTTTTCCTGTGTCCATATCCTTGCATCCAAATTCTGATCTGAATTTTATGTAAGCCTGCATAGCTTGCCAGGCATGCAGCAAAGTTGCAATGGAGATACAATGGCATAGCTCAGAACAGAATTTGATTTACTGGTCAAGTGGTAAAAATGACTGAAACTTCTAGAAGGAAATCCTGCCTACATAATGGGGACCTGCTTTGCTATTAAATACATACATAACTGAAGGCAAAAAATGTGATTACTGTCTTCAGCGTTTGAGATCCTGCTTCTTGTGTTGGTAATCTGACAAGAAATGGAGGGAATTTGAGTGTGAATTTCTATCAGCAAGTCCTGAATCTTAAGTCTCTGCGAATTCTAACTGAAAATCCCACCTCTAGAGACAAGGGTCATCTGAAAGACTACTTAAGACATTCAGGACACATATAAACAGTTAATAGAATCTGGACAGCCCTTCCCAGCTATACTTCACAATTTGGCCAGCTCATAGTTTTGAAAGCTGTTTAGGACCAATTTCCTTTGCAACTACAAGTTCATCCCTTCTTTGAGTTTTGCCAGTGACAGTAGCCTCTGAGCTGCTCTGGTTTTAAGATCTTCCAGTTAGTCCCATTTTTGTGCACCACCCTTAATTTGTCATTACATTGGGAAGGAAGAGAAAGAGGTTGTCAGGAAGTCAGGTCTCTGCACAGCTCCTAGTTGTCTTTGTGAAATTGCTTTGCGTTCGTGTTGAACTGTTCCATAGCTGATTTCCTGGGACACCAGAGCAAAAAAGACAGGAATATTTTATTTATATTTTTGACCAACAGTGAGTAAAATCATGCCAACACCATGTCTACTATACTTCATAAAGTGCATAAAGACATTGTCTTGTCATTGATACTGACTATGATAAAACTGGCCTAAACACTTTTAATTGCTCAGGTATTACAATGAGCGCTATGCATTTCAGAGGGTTATTCCCTGCATTAAAAGCAATATTTCCTGAGGAGCAAGTCTGTGGAAAAACTGTTTAGAAATCAGAGGAGAACAAAGTAAGCACACTTTACTCTTTATCTTAATCTTGCATTTATTTGTTTGTTTATTTTATGTCAAGCAGCTCCCCAGCCAAAACAGCTGGAGGCTGAAAGTTAAAACCTGGCAGTGAAAGAGATCATAATGGGCAGACATGTGCTTTGTGTGTTCCAGAGAAAAAATGGATTTGATTTGGCTAGGTTATGAGCCTTGGAAAATCGCTCTTCATGTGAGCTCAGTACATTTAACAATGATAGTAAAATTAGTTTCAATCATGTTAAATTCTGGAAGTAGCATAAATGAATTTCAAGAACTTTGCTCGGGCAGAGCATGGAAAAGACATAGTATTGCAATGTGTGGTACCTATGTATTTTGAGTTCAAAAAAATCCCAAACAAATGAGATTACATTGTGCTACTTGAGAAACAATAGTGTAGACACATTATAAAATGTTAATTTTATTCATTACATTGCAATTACGAGAAAAACTAGGCAGGTGATCATCTTTGGTCCCACAAGTCTAAATTATATAACCTTTTACTGCTTTACTGCTTTCCTGGAACAGTAGGTACAAACATCCTGCTGCTGCTCACTAAAAATATTGAGAATTTTTATGCCCCATTCTGCTTAATGTCTGCCAGGATTACTGCAGCAGCCAGTTGTGTATTACAAGAAGCAGCCACTTCATCTATTTTTCCACAATGCAAACAAGCGCTTATAAATCGACTTGGACTCTAATGCAACCGAAGTGTGTAGATTATAAAGATCTTGAAGCGTATGTCTACATTAGCAGCTTTAAGCAGAACTGGCTTGAGTATTTCGCACAAGTATTTAAATCTGAATTATCTCTCCCCCATCCCCCATTGCACCCCATCATAAAGGACATGTGAAGAGCTCAGCTACAAATGCTTTGCCTCAGTGTTTCGGTTCAGCTACTGCAAGAAAATTCCTAGTGTGAACACAGCCATTGACTTGCGATGAGAGCTAGATTCCTTCTTGTTCAAGCTATTTCTAAAAGCTATATATAGGCTTTGGAAAATGTTACCCCAAGGAGATGACAGACTTATCAGCTTTTCTGTGCATACTCACAAAGATTACCACAGAGGAAGAAAGAAAAAGCGTGGTTTGAGGATTATGCACACAGCCTTAACTTTTTGGCATTTCTAGGGAGTAGCTACAAAACATCAGTGTGCTTTCTGTACAGAGGATGGGTGTCTGTGGGAGTGTACACTCCAAATGGGGAAAACTGAGAAGCTCCAAGTCTGGTCGTTCCCATTCCAGCGTAGAGACAGCAGGAAAAGTACACAGACCTTATCACCACAAGAAGCGCTAAACATTGTAAGCCAAATTAGCAAAAAAATCAGGCTGCCCTCTACAAAACACAAGGCACAGTACTGGTGTTCTTATCAACAGTGTTTATGTCACAGGCAGCACCAAATATGGGGCCAAGACATAAGGTATTTTCTGGCTCTAGGAAAGTGCAGTGAGTATTTACGTGTGTGTGTGTGTGCTCTTGTGTATGCATACCTATACATTACGCATTTGGAAAATGGCATTCTTACTCTGCTCCTAGCACAGCACATGCGCACGCTGGATCTGCTCCAGATTTCCCCCCCTCCCTGGGGTTTCCTTTGTAGTTAACTTAAATAACAACAAACATGCCTGCCAAATTTTGCTTTGGAGCTTGGCTGCTTGTTGGGTTGCTCTCTGCAGGACCTCCTTTGTCCCTGTCACTAGTTTCCTGTGCTCCAGAGAGGCATTCACAACCCGTTCCACATCCAGGGTTGGCGCCAGAAGGATCCACCTGCTCTGCTTGTTGACAAACCAAATATCTCTGCATCATTCAAGAAATCCCTGAAGCCTGACCACAAGAGTGAGCAAACAAAATAGCTTGGCACTTGCATGCAAGGTATAGGTGCTGCTGCCTTGTTTACGAGGTGCTAGGAGGTGTTTGTACAGTAACATGCCCCGGCTGACAGAATGGGGCTGGGGGGGATTGAAGCAGCGAGAGTTTTCTTGAGTAGTTGATACGTGCATTTGTGTGTTTGCGGTTGCCAGGCCTTTTCATCTCCACAGTCGTGTTTGCTGGCTTGGATTTGCATAGGGATCAGCTCTGCTGTTTTCAATCATGCGGCACCTTTCCTCTAAGTCCTTGGCCACTTCCAAACTCTTCTGTACCTGCCTGTGCTCTACCCTAGTCAGAAGTTGGTCATCTAAGACAGCAGATAAGTCCCTCAGATGTTTTACATGACAAGGTGCAACGAGGGCAGTGACTTAGAAACAGAGATTACTTCTCAATATACCAGCTATTGTTCCTCAGAAGTACTGTGTCAGTAACTAACTGCAAAGCAAACAGTAATAAGCAAACTGGAAAAGCCATGTGCAGCGTCAGCTTCTGGTTTTCATAACTTCTGTGGAGGAGTATAGTGAATGATGCAAAAATTGTAGCTGAAGGTTTAATTTGCTTTGGTTTACTTTTGGTAAAATGTGTATGTGCATTACACATGCCAGCGTGAACTTAACAGTCCTGGTATGACCATAAAAAAAGTTGTTTCAGGCTACAATGTGTTTTTCCTGCAGTTTGTGTGAGAAAGGGAGCCATGTGTATGTCTGAAGTCCCAATACTGACACTCTCTCTCATTTTTGTCGCTGGGCTCAGGAGGCAAGGATGCCAGTGTGATACTTAAAGCATTTTAACTGATAACAATGGCTCCAAGCATGTAGGACAAGCCTCCAGAGAAGTCCAGCTAAAGCTATTAAATTTCTTCAAATAACAGCTGATCTAACTTCCCTTAGCTTGAATATGCTTTGGCAGTGCTTTTCTACAAACATACTAGCACTTAGAGAATATCAAAGATCCCCAAACCTTTTCTAATTAAGGTTAAATGTATTCTCTGCTGTAAGTACACATAACTCTCCTTAAAGGAATATGGTGTTAAATTTCCCTCTGTATGTTGCTTAGAAGACAAAATGATAAGCTTGCTTTTGTTTAGGGAAAAAAAATAACAGCATCTCATTATGGTAACTTGGTCAGAGAGATGTAAGTTAGTCTCAGCTATAGCAGAATCTGATGTCAGCCTGGTAATTACTAGGCAGAGTCAATAATACCTCTCCTCAGTATAATTGCAAATCCAGTACAACCATGACCAGAACTAAATTGCTTGAGAGCAATCAATAGAAATCTCCTGATTGCATTCCCTGGTGTACACATCAGATATAAAAAGGAAAACTGTCCGTCCAAGCAAAAGGTCAACTTTACAAATGAAAACTGCAGTATAGGGCTAGGAAGAAGTCTGTCCACACAGAAGCCTCTTGGTTAACTCTGGCTACAGGTGACAGGCCTGAATGGCAAGATTTATATTTTGAAGGATAGAGGCTATGCCTACGTGAACAGTAATGTGATGCAACTGGAGTGGAGCAATAGATTCATGTAGCTGATGCTGTGTTCCTAATATTTGTTCCCTATGTGGTTTGTGGCTTTTAGTCAGACTAAATTTAGTCTGTTTCCTCAAACCAAATATTCTCATCACACATGGCTCAAAGCTGCCCGAAGCACCAATCTTTGACTCAGATGTCTGTGTTCCCGTGACAGGCTGGACGTCATTAGGTTTGCACCTGGAGTGGAACTTCTGGCTCAGCTTCCTCAGAGAGGAATGTTGTTCAAGTACACCAAAACCACTGTGAGGACCAAAGCAAAGCATGGTAAGTGGGGAAGCTCAGAGGATTCATTTAAAAACCTCACTGTTGCTTGAACAAAAATAGTATTGCAGATGCAGCCAAAGATTTGCTCCAGAAACCTTAATTGTTGTTTTCCTAGGTGCTTAGGGCCTTATCCTTCTGCTTTTCCTTCCTCAATCACTTTTGCTTGTACATAAATCCCTGAATAAACACATTGCCTTTGGTGCCATGTAATTCTTACCACTTGAGTTTTTCCCGTGAATATTAAACAAAGAGATATCTAATGATTTAGTAGAATGCAAGATTAATTTTACTTATTAGTCTAATAGAGTCTCAGAGGCAATGAATGAGTTTGGTGCTGATGTTGTGGGTGGGTTCTTTTTAAAAAGAAAAAAAGCTTTTTCTGTATATGCTTCAGGAGTTGAATATAAGCTTTGAAAAGTGCTGAAACTAAGTCCCTTGAAACTTCAACAAGAGTTTCTAGGCACCAGAGCTGTGAGAGCCCAGCTACTTACTTAGGACTCTCAAAAACGCTGTGGAAAACAGGCACCTAATAGCCCCTGAATTCCCTTTGAATTTCTGCCCCCGGTTGCTGAAGGGGACAGAGGAGCAGGTTGTTAAATTCTTTTTTGTTTAATATCTTCATTATTTTCTCCATTTATGTTTTGGATCTGGTGAAGTGGCAAGCATTATGCATTCTGTCTGCTACTACATTTCCTTTTGGAGGTTTCTGTTGCAATGGATTAGCTTTCTAAACTCACTGGAGTTTTCTGAGAAATCTGCTTTACCATAAAATTGTTAGTTTTCTCAGTACGTCAAATTATGCTGCCCACACAGTACACAACACAAAATAAATAAACCTGCACAAAGCTGTGGTGTGGGAAACATCAAGAGTATTTCTGCTTAGGCTGTGCTGACAGAAAATGTTTTCTTTCCAGTGTAACTCTATCTTTCATTTGACATGTCTTTTGTTACAAGTTTATGAGCCAAATATTTTCAACAGGTGCCAGATTTAAAAATATATATTTTTAGATGCCTTCATAATTCTATAATGGGAGAAAAAAGGTATTTGCCCCATGAGAAAGTGTTTTGTAGAAGTCAGTATAAAATTCTATTCATCGCTCAACAGGGAAAAAAGTGTGACAGGCATTGCATTTGCATTATGGTATGGATTAAAGTACTGCAGTCAGAATAGCATAAAAAGGCTGTTAAATAGCTGATAATTTCATCATGTTGGAACCAAGTGTCGAACTACAATGCAGTTGTATTAGTACTGTAATGCTATGAACATTTTCAATTATCATGCTTAACCTTGCTAAGAAGCTAAAATGAATGCTATCGATACAGTGTGGCAGGGAGTAGCACAATACCAGCTGGCTATTCTCTTGCTTTTTCTCCCTCCCTTTTTTCCTCCTTGCTACAATAAGGCAAATGTGTGGACTCTTGCCCACACCATTTCTAAATTGCTCAAGCAATTGTTTCCTGTAGATTAAACTGTAATTCTGAATCTCGAGAAGAAGGAAACGTAAGCACGTTCCTCCCCCAGGCCATTTACAGATCTGGAGTTTTAATGTAATCTAAAGCAGAGGCTGAGGAACTGACACATGAGGAAAGGGAGGGATGCAGCGGCAAAGGCGACGCCGGAGTGTTTCCTCAGCAAAGGTTTTCCTTTGTGTGCCAAAAAAACTTGCTTTACCCAATACTTACAGCTTCCTTGCCGTTTTCTCTCATGCAAACAGGTTTACATAAAAAAGCTGGGGGGGTGAATGTGTGTACACTGTGTATGTACACATGCAGGGCTACATTTCAAGGAGGCCTATGTATGACCGCCTTCTTTGTTTGCACATGGTTGCTCTGGTGATGATAGATAGTTTTCTTATATGGATAAATTAAACAAACAACAAACAAACAGTTTCCATCAACACTGACCCTGTTCTTCATCCTGTCTACACAGGGCAGTTGGAGCTGTGCTTTTAAGGTTATTTAGGCATGAAAAGCAGCAGAGAGGCAGATTTCAGGAAGAGTTAGAAACTACGTAACTAGTGATCTGAACACTGACGTCTTGTTAGTATTAAAAGCCTCTCCAGTGCTTATATATTACCTATTGTCTAAATACCATTTAAAATCTGGCATTCCATAAGGGCCGAATTCCCCATCTTCACTTTATTCTACCTTTTTGGGCTATTCAGAATAATTAATTCACCTCTATCGATTTCTGTATAGCTTTCTTTCGTTCTTCCTTAATAATTAAGTTTTCTGCTCACCTTGGGCTGATCATTCCACAATAAAAGAAGGTTAAAAAAAATGGGACAGAGGAGACTAAAGGGGCCCAGAACAAAAAAGTGTTACAAAAAGGGGGTAGCTAATTTGTCTTTTTGCAAGTTTCGCAGAAGATTTTCCAGATGGGGGTTCTCAAAAACTGGCATTGTTCTCTTCCACTTTGCAGGGTGAAGGGAGAGAAGTCTTCAGTGACAGTGAAAGAGAAGTCTGTGTATGTAATTACGATGAGCCTTTAACACAGCAAAGTCATAAATGTTAGAGTAAAAAGCCTTTGAGAAGAGAAGACTTTCTGTCTTTACCAGTTTTCTCAGCCAACTGCTACCAATCAGTTCTAACCAAAATATTCCAGGGTTTTTTTGTGTTATAGGTCTTTTAGTGTCTGCTTGCAAATGGGAAGTTACACTCCCTGATGGCAAGTGTAACTTCAGGTCTCCTGCCTCAAGGTTACCCCTTCCGTTCGGCCGAAGAACAGCCTTTTAGGGCAGATTGCCCTCAGCACACTGGAAAAATCATGCCTTGAGAGAAGGCAAAAAGGCAGGAAATCAAGTTGTCCTCCATCATTTCACCTGTGGGTTCTTATGCTTCAGTCTAGAACCTCCATAACTGAGTGGAGAGTGCATAATCTCCTGAAAATTGCCAAAAAGCCGATTAAGGGAGAGAGAGGGAAGTTTAGAAAAGAAACATCTGTAACATTATCCCAGGGACTCCAGCCAAATTTTTCTTTCCTTATATTTTGGCAAGGATTGGTGTTGATTTTTGATTGCTTAGTAAATTTATGTTCATTAGAAACTTAAGGGAGTATTGTGAAATAAATGTTTAATATTACTGTGGGCTCTGGAGCGTGCTTGTTTCTCAGAGGTGTTAAATTCCCAGCCATTCTATTGCAGTGCAGGGAGGGGTCGAGGAGCTTATCTGTTCTCTGCCCAAGGTATATTAACTCATGCCAAAATCTCTTTGCTCAGACAACAGTGTCAAAGCTCACCCTATAACCATTCATGAGGCAAGGGAGGACAGCATGAAACAGATGGGCATCAGAATAGGAGGGGTTTCCAGGTGCTGTAGAGCAAAGGAGACAGGCTTCCTGGGCACAACAACTGAGAATTGCCTTGTGCTCCTCTTGATCAGTTTTCTGTGGCACCACAATGGTACAGAAAGCATCTGAAGTCCTGTCTCTGCCATCTATAATGGAGATCTCGCTGGTCATAAAGAAATTTATCTGTGTCAAGAGGACACTGAGATTGCCCCTGAGCATCTCCTGATGCCTGAGCACAGCTGGATGTTTGAAATGGAGGGTCAGGAACTTGGAAAAAGGGACATGTGCTAGAATCAGGAGATGCCGTTTGGCTGAACTTTGGCCATCTGCTTAATTGAGGTGGAGAAGGAAATCTCATTTGGGAATGAGAGAATCTGGGACATTTTTATTCTATTTTTACTGTTTGTCATGGATCTGTTTTCCAATTACAAATAGTTAAGACTTCCAAGATATAGCTGGCATTCACTCTACCATCTAGACTAGAAGCCCTCTGCATGTCTCTAAATGTAACTGTTTAACTTGATTTGTCAAGAAAATTGAAGGACTTATGGAACTACACTATATTTATGTATCCCTCCTACTTATTCTCTTAACCTCTAAGTGTCTCGACTATTCCAGTTCAATTTGGTGAGTTAGAAGGTTCTTTCATGCTCAGGTAAAATGTATGTGTTGTCCAAGGGTTGGCTAAAGCATGCTAGCAATCTAACAAAGTCAAAGCAGGTGTAGTTCAAACATGAGATTTATGTGTTGAGGTTAAACTTAATATGGAAACCTTGTGAAAAAATTCCTGTTTTCCTTTTCTATTATTTGTACTGTGCATGTTGTGTGCAGATGATGCTCCGGTGCTGTCCTTCACAGAGGGACTGCTGGTGTGCACTCCTGGCTTGAGTGGCACTGTTCACTGGTGCAGCTGACCCAGGCCTTTCAGGCTGGATCTGAGACCTCCCTCGTGTTTAGTACAATTGGACTCTGCCCCAGGGTTGGAGTTTTAACTGCTTTGGATTGCAATGCAATTGAAAAGGGAGGAAAAAAAGCAGTAGCTACAGCTGTTCAGTGCCAAGCCAAGCTTCCAACCATATGTACAATCTCCTCTTAATACCCTTGGAGCTTTCCAGGACAGCTTTTCAGGTTATCTGATGAGCTTTTAGAGGGAGGGCTCTGATACAGAAATCCTGCTCTTTGAGCAAAATGGCAGCTGTGTGAGGACCTTGAAAAATTTGGGCCTTTCCTTTATGACATCTGTACTCCATGGGCCAGAAGAATTTAGTAGCAGGAAGCCAACATTTACGCCTAAGGGGGCTGAAAAATGTTATGGGGAGCCAAGTATTGCACTGTCAAACAGCTTTTCTTTGTGTTTTTCTGTCTGCAAATCTATATAAGAGAGTTTATTTTTTAAAAAATTAGAGTTCTTCTAAAGTTATCCACTGCCTTGAAATTCAAAATGACCCTATTTTTCCATTGAGCTTTTCGAAATGCTTGCTGAGATTGCTCAATATCTCAACACAAGACTGTGTTTGCTTCATACACTTTACCACACAATTTGCCTTTTCTCTTTATCCTTTCCCTTAATTTTTTTCTGCTTGGCGACTCCTTGCAATCTGACTTCAAGAACCCTTCATGGGTTTGTTGTTGAAAGCATTCAACTCCCTCTGCTCAGCATGTTCACTCCATTTTACCTGCCCTATAGTCTTGTTTATTGTTGTTTAACATTGCTGTTATAAGGTTCTTAGATTTTTTTCAGCTGTACTGGATCTTTGAAAGCTGGCAGGATGAATTGCTTGGTTTCCAGTCTTTAATGTTTATCTCCCCTTGGATCTCACCATCTGTTCCTATTTGGCAGTGCAGGTAAATGAATTTTTTTCAACTTCCTTTCATTTGCCCTGTTTCCTGCAGATATTTAGCTTGTCTGTTTCCTCTTTCTCTCTCCAGACATCATCAAGAAGGATTTGGTGGCATTTACTGAAGCTGATGAATCTGATTGAAATTTCCGTGCTGGATTGCATGTTGCAGGGTTTGCTTAATGAGGAGGAGGAAGGGATTTTTCTTTTGTTGGGGTTTACATTGACTAACGCATCCTCATGGAGTATAATGCAATGACATCCACAAAATTAGGACTGTTTTTTTCCTTTCATTCAAGTGTATTCCTTCTAACTTCTTCTATTTGCCTTTATTTCTCAGTGTCGCATCTTTGAGCACATCAGCAAGCCACATATCTGTTATTTTGGGAATTAACGTCTGTTCTGTAAGAGGTCAATCCCAGTATAGTCCAATCCCATCACAGTCAGAGCTACCAGAGGCAACCCTGCACTTAAGACAGGTAGTCATGCAATGGAGTCTTGAACTTCAAAGATGGTGTACTTTTTTTTTTCAACTTTTCTCATTTATAGTCAATCTCAGAGTGACTGGAATCTTTCACATTCTTTACCTTGTGGATTGCAAAGTCTTAAATGGCAAGTCTCAAAACCTGGTGATCTGTTACACCCCTCTGCATAGTGTTGAAGGGAAAGGAAACAAGGATGAAACATAGAAAGTGGAAAGGAGAAGGCATTTTTTTTTCTCATATTTATTACCCATAGCAGGAAGCCCAGCTTTGAAAAGCTGCCTTCAATTTTGAAAGTGCTCTACTGCTAACTTAGATAATTGTATTTGTAAACATTTGGAGGTACAAATGTTATCTTTCAGCGTCAGAGATACTATCCTTCTTGTGCACAGCATTCACTTAAGGGCTTTTACAGTGTTCTCTTGGAGTATTTCTACTTCCATGATTTTTTAAAGTTGACATTGAAGTCAAATGGGATCAGCTTGTGGTGTATGCCTTAACGAGTTACTGAAGGGCAGTTAAGGATCTGCCTCATGAAAGGATTAATCTGAATGAAAACCCACCTGCTGTTCCCTTTTGTCATTCATCAACTGTCCTCAGATTCTCTTCTCAGTCAGACCTATGAAATAATTTGCCAGTTGTTGCAGTCTGTCAACTACGCCTGTTAACTAAAAGTAATTTCCATACAACAGCTGTCCCTCTGTAGCTCGTGCGTAAAGAGTTGGTTGTCGGTCCCCTTCCAAAACCAGAACCCACAGCCATTTGGCATTCTTCTTGGGAGTGCTCCTAAAGAGCCCAAGACCCGAGCTGACACCACGGCTGAGTGCCAGTCCGGGAGTCAGGGCCCTTCCTGCAGCAGTCTCTAGATGTCAATCGTTTCGTCTAGTTCATTAGGTCAGAGTGATGCTGAATGGGCAAAGTGGATCTTGCATAATGGTTGGTAATGTTTTGTCTGTTGTATGGCTAAAAGAGGATTTTGATTTTCAGCTCTGTCAGCCAAGCATTTTTCCCAACTACTGAAAATTACTTGTTAAACTATGCTATAAGGGCTTTTACAACGATCTTTTCCTTCTTTTCCAGCAATTTTTGGCAGCTCCTGTAACTTCATGCAGGACCATGAGATCCTTTTGACAGCTTAGCAAGAGTTACTCATTCATTCTGACTAAAGCCAAAGAAGCTGTACTAGATGTTGCAGCAGTGTCTGGACTATTGGTGTAGGTGGTATTTAAATGATGAATAGCTCCTTAGACATTGTGGTCCATGACAATTTTGGTTTCCCAGGTGCTGATAATTTCCTGATAATTGCTGCCTTCAACAATTTTGCAAGCAGCTACAGGCTATCCTAATACAAGAAGACTAGTAGATCATACCTGGTCTTTAGACTGAATAATGCTTTTCATTTTTTTTCCATTTGGGTGATCTTTAGATTCTAGACCATGCTTAAAAAATATTCATCAAAACACCTAGGGATTTATTATTTGAACAAATATCTCCTGACTGCGGCTTTGCCTGTTTGATTCAAAAAATCTTGTCTGCTTTTATTTCCTCCAGCCTAGACTAATGGCTCTGCTTGTTGATTTACCTAGTAAAATGTTTTACTACACTTCAAGCTCTGTGTGAAATTCTGCTGTCAGAGTGCAAAAAAGCAGAGTGACACCAACTCGATCCTTGTTTAGGGTTTGTTACTCATGCAACAAAAGACAGATTTCAAGGCCTTACTAATGTTCTGTAATGGCTTCTATCATCAAATCCTGGAATACATTTCACACTTGGATCTTGGTATTGCATGAGATGTGTTTCACATATTAATGTACTGGGCAACTGAAATAAGAACGACCACCTGAATCACTGCGTTCTTGCATGCTTAAATTATCTACGGGGTGCCTCTTGCTCTCTTGTGTGGGTTATGCATTCATGCATCACAGCATTGGCAGGGGGGAGGAAGAGCAGCATACACCAGGCACCCTATTTCACCACTCAAAACCACACAAGCTGTTGTTCAGGCTTATTTGAGTCCACTTTAAATCACAGTTCTCAAATGACTTACACTAAAACAAAGCCAGAACCACCACACAGTATCTCTGAATTTACTGTATCACTTGAAAACACTGCTCCTAGTTAAATCAGGTTAAACCCTTGGTGAAAGGCCATAGCCAGACATACTGCTTGTGCTGCAGCTGGTTGGGTTAGGGGATGAGTGACTCCATTTGCACATTTTCAGCTGGTTCAGATTTTCTGGCTTTACTGCATTTGTAACTGCTGAGAATAACCTGTGCTAACTTGCAGACATTTTAGGCATTTTGTTTCATTGTAACACTTTTTTTTCACAGAAACTGGTAAAGGTGTCACTGCTTATACAGTTGTGCTGGCATCACTGAGGGAGCAGGAGGGAGACAGAGGAGGGGGTGAGCAGATGAGGACAGCGACCTCTTAATCAAGTTAAGCTGTAGCCACAGCACATCTGACTGTGCCTTGAACAATTTTAATTAAAAAAAATACAAATGTTGACATGGGGATGGCCAGGAGCCAGGGATGAAACTCTGGCCATGCTGAGCATGCAACTGGGAGGAATTTCCCGGGTCAATGAATCCCATCCCATGTTTTTCCAGGAAAACATTCTTGAACTGATCATGGTCCACACGAAAGTTTATTTGGTCTGTTGACCTGCTACCCTTGAAAGCCAAACATCCCATAGACTTCATTTGGGTTGGGATTTCATTTCAAGTGATAGTTCAACAGGGCCATAAATATTCACAGAAAGTTTCTGACTAACCCTTCAAACTGGTGCCTTCCCCACCACACACCCCAATGATATCCCTGTTGCCATCCTGTTGCTTAGAGACACATCTGCTCAGAGTGCTGCCCTCCATTTTACAGGGGGAAGCAGGATGTCTCTATAGGTTGCCATAAGCGGGTTTTCTGCACATTAAACATGTTCTGCCCCACAACTGGGAAAGTTTTGTGGCTGAAGTCTCCATGTCCCAGCAGGTAGGTGGCAGCAGGGAAAGATTTCTTGTTCCTTTCCTTACACAGACCTTGCCTTCACCCAGGCTGTCCGCTGGTGATCAGGCTTTTCCCCGAGCTAAAAGACAAAGCTGAGAGTGTTAGAGGGTGAGGCACTAACCCAGCTTACATTATTGCAACTTTTTGCCATTGGCCTTGTGCTGGTGAGGGTAATTTCTTGTCCTTGCTCTGCAGTCTTCTGATTTCTTTCTCAGACAGCTCATGCCTCCCAGTTGTGCTCATTTCCCTGCCAGTCCTGGAGAAAACTTGTCAAATGGGCTCTGCCCTTTGCTTTCCTAAAATCACACATCTGTGTGTTCCAGCTTTCCTTTCAACAGAGGATTTTTTGTTTGTTTCCTGATTTTGTCCTTTCTGTATATTTCTGAAAAGCGGTGGAAAGGAAGACAAGCAAACGAGACCATTTGCCTGTCTGGCAAGGGAAATGGCATGATTTAAAAGTGGTTAAGCTAAAGAAATACTAAAACCTCCAGGAAAATTCTAACATTTGTTCGGATGTTTTTGTTTATTTTTGGAGCTGTGGAATATCCATGATTTTCAGTGTTTTGACCTTTACTTTGAAGAATGTCATAATTGTGCCAGCAAACTCAGCTGTCAATATTTTCATTTCACACCTCTTTATAGAAGTTCATAACTGACCTATAAAATTACACATACTGAGCATATGTGGTCTCAGGCAGGAAAAGATTTAATAAATAAACACATAAATACAAATGTGTCTGTTTAAAAGTTATAAAGCCACAAAAAATGAAATTAGTGATTTCAAATGCATTTTACAGTCCTGTAACTCAAAAGCAAGCCAGTCAGGTTTTTCTTCTTTTAAACTCAAAATGATTAACCTCTTAGTCTTTAATGTGGACTGATGCAGTGCCTGTGGCCATTATGGCAAATAACCACATTATTGCATTTAGGAAATTAGCTACTGTGTGCTTGTGGTAATTTTGTCTCCATGAAAATAGCTCACAAATTTTAAGCAGGCAGACTTATTACAGGAGCCAGTTCTGCTTTTAGATACACACCATCTTTGTGCATTCATGTAGCTTCATCAGAGCGTATTTGAAAGGATCTTTGTCAGCCAGCTTTAATATTAGGAGTTTTCCTGCTGAAGGACTGGAGAAGGGAGGAGGTAAGGGGTCTAACTTTCAGAATGCTGTATGTTTTAGAGGGAAAACAAGTCACTTTTTTAAAATTTCCCAATGATTTTCTTTTCATGATTCATATCCATGTTTAACTCTTAGATGGTAATAGGTATGGAAAAGTTGTTATGGCACTATAATTTCCAAACTGGTACTTGTAGGGTAAAAATGTTACTGTGTAAAAGTGATGACAAAATTCATAGGACCTTTAACCTTCAACTCCCCACCTAGCCTCCTTTCACAAAATATTGGGACCACCCAGCTACCTTATGCTTCTAAAAATTTGGCATGAAATTCTTTTTTTTAATGAAACAGACATCCTTATTATGTTTTCTCCCAAAACTGAGTTGAGGTCAGCACAGTGCTGTATGGCAAATACTCAACTTTACAAGAGGGAAGAGGAGCAGTGGGGTAGAAGATTTTATGGTGCTGAGAAGATTTTATGCCATGATGATAGTGTGGGTGGTAAACTCTTCCCCTCCTTTTCTGCTCACTAAATATCAAACTGATGTGAAAAGGGAGAAAAGCAGCATGTGTCCTTTGGGCACATGCAATGAGAGATGGGAGTTTTCTTTCAAAGAAGATGAGGGAAGGAGCCTCTCCCACCTTTTGAGAAGTTACTCTCACCAGACAATCCAAGCTATCGTTGTGTTGGTTTGGGCAATGCTTCTCCAGGGTATCTCTCACAGTGGCACACTGTTTAGCCATCACTCTTAGCAGTAAGAGTGACAGCACAGGTCAGTCTTGTGCTGGCCTTTTGGTGTCCTGCTCACACAGACAGCCCTGAGCAGGGCTAAACAGCAGTGGTGTAATCTCTACCATGTCCATGTTGCTTCCACTTAGGGAACTATGACTCGAGCAGGTAAAAGTTTATTTTGAAACTTTATTTTGGGGGGGAGAGGGGAAGGGGGAAGGTAGTGTTGGCTTAGCCTTGAAGATTTCTGAATGCCCTAATGTTTCAGTTTGCTCTGAAACCCTAAACCCTACTGTGCCGTGCATGGTTTTGCATTTCAGTGAAAGGAGTTCACATAGTTCAAGTCCTAAGGTTACATTAATAAGGCAATATGTTGAAAATATAAAGGCACAGTGTCTCTAAATAAGCTATAGTAATTTTGTGCTTGGAATACATGACTTTTTGGTGCCATGAAAATCCTATGAGGGTCTTCCATACCTAAGTCTTTTCAGTTCAGTGTTTTAACGATTAACTAATTGATTCCTTTAACATCATGTTAATTCTCTTACAGATGTAAATTAGCATACTTTTCTCTCTAGAGCTTTACAGGATACACTAATAAATCTCAAGAAAATAACGAGTAGAGATGTCATGGAAACCAGTCTGGAAAAATATTCTTTATCCCACAACTTATGTTGCAGGACTAGGTAAATATTTGATAACTCAAAGAAAATGTTAGGTTTTCCAGCATTCCCTTACCTCTGTTAGAGTGCAAAAATAGCCCCTTTCTTTAAAATGTATAGGTTTCTTTTTTCCATTTTGCACAGTATCGTAATATGTAATGAAGACTAATGTCAGTCTTTGTATTAGGGCTGTCCACACCTGCAATAACAAAATTCCACATGCAGTCAAACCCACCTGATTTCAGATTTTCTCACAGTTTTTGTTGAATTTGCTGATTTTAGTGAGCAATGTACGAAACTGGGCAAGTTTGAGGCATATTCTTCATAGGCACTATGTACTGAAGTGCCTGGGAGTTGGTGATTGTGCCTGGGAACCTGGTAGCTGGTTTTGGAGTTTCACTGGTGCTGAACAGAGAAAGGAGTCTGGCAAAAGATATAAACATTTCCATCAGTCCCCTGAGAACTAGGATTGGTTTCCTGGTTTGGAAGGAGTCCTCCAGAATGGCAATCAAATGGTAAGTATTTCCTTACAGACTTCATATTCCAGAAGACTACAAAAACATTCAACTAGTAGTCCAGCATTTCATTTTTATGGGCATCACATGTATTTCACAGATTTATTTAAGTCTTTGTTTAGTATTTGTTTTGAGTCCCTTGACAAAAATGTTGCACAGAGAATGCATACAAAGTGTAAACCCAAACTGCTCCTTGTAGAAGACCATTCTCATCTTACTAATGAGCAACTCACAGACCAAACCTGATTAGAAGTAAAGGTTTTATGGGAATTTCAGATATCTCATCTTAATACATATTCTTAAGCTACTCATATTGCAACAGAAGTATTTTAACTTTATATAAAACAGTCTGGAAATTCAGCTTTGCCATTGGTCATCTTGGTATAAAAATACTAGTTCATACCATTGTCTTACTGAAGCAGAAAACAATATTCTGGCCAGGTAGTACTACCTGAAAATTTTTGACAAAAGGTAGCTAACAACCTGGCCTAAAAAGCTGAAATCCAAGAACCTCTGCACAGCCCTACTGGCAGTGCAGTCATGGGTTCGTTTGTTGTATAGTGTTGGAAGAAACTTGCCAGCCTCTCAAAGTAGGGGAAAAAACCTGAGCAATTCTATTATTTAGCTATGCACACAGCTTAATAATCCTATTGCAAATGGACTTGGGCCCAAACCTGAGAGTTGCGTTACTTAGTGAGAAGAGGAAGAATCTTTATTGCTGCTAAAGAGGACGCTGCCAGAAATCCTGCAGTTGAATGCCCTGGAGAACACAAGAGTTTTTCAATGTGCTCAGAGGATTACAATTCAAAGACAGAGGCAAATGCTGTACTCTCCCAAATAGCTATTGATTGACTGATACACTTAAAGGATAAGAACCGAATCTTGCAGAAGGCCAGGGACCTGAAAACAATCACATATAAAGAAAAGAAAATCTTGTTCTTTCCAGAGCTTGAGTCTAGTACTCAAGGTAGGGGACATATATCTGGGTGCTGCTGAAACAGGGCTTTACTAAAACAGTGGAAGCACAATATTTTGCAAGCTAGGAGGCTTAGCTATCAAGGACAGGTGTATGTCACTCAGATCAACCTCTTAAACAATGTACTTCAAATTTGGCAAATGATGCTTCAGTGAAATGAATTTTTTTTTTTATAATAAATATTTGATGAATTACCTACTCAGAAGACTAAATACAAAGTATGGGAACTATTGTTTGTTTAAAATTAACCCAGTTCTCAGCTTTTCTGTTTGGGAAGGAGGGAAAGGGACAGGGACATTGAATTTTTACTTCCTATTTCTAGCATTTTTTTAATATGGAATTTTTTTATGAACAGTATGGTCTCTCCCTATGTAGCCTGCTGTCATTAATAGAGTACATATATTTGAACACAATAAAAACCTGAAACTTCCATGTGACATGAGCATACCTCATCATCCCTCATTTATTGTTGGTTTCATATGCAATTTCCTTCTCTTCTTTTATTGTTCAGAATTATCATCATGTATCCCTGGATATTCGGCTCTCTTGTCTCCCCATAAATCAGAGGAGCATAAAGCAAATATTTTTGTAACACTAATGCAGCCTTAGAACTGACCTGTCTTCTGAAAAATGAGCAATACCAGAACTTATGAAGTGCAAAGAAAATATACATAGAGAGGAGCAAAGGGAAAACCTTGGAACAGTAAACTAAAGAAAGGGAGTATTTCTGTCCTTGCTAGCAGGAATGGTGCAACGTGGACTTCACTGAAGAACACCAGTGTGCATAAAGGAAAAAAAAAATCTTCTAAAACTCTTCTTATTAAAATTCCATCCACTACCACCCATCTAATGGGAAGAAGTCAGGTCCAGTGGAAAAAAAACCAAAAAAACTAAAAAACCACCACAACAAAATTTCAGTTCTTTGAGTCATCTTTTTTTCTGTTGTGAAGTGTATTGTCTAACAAAATAGCAATTCTGGCCAGGCCAGGAGAGAAGAAAATGTTTTTTTCCCCATAGATTTTTCTCTTAATGTTGTGGTTTTGCAGAATACTTTACCTAACTTTTATCGTAAGGAGCTGATTCAAAACAGATTCCTTAAAGAGAATATGCAATTATAATGCTAAGCTAAGTATCAGAAAATTGAAACAATCAGTTTTGAGGACTCCATTGTATCTGCAGGATTTAAATACAATTGAAAATGTCGTCAGTTTTTATATGCAAGTAGCAAGAGACAAAAGAAACAAAGATAAAGTGATGCACAAAGTGGGAAAAGCCTTTAGGGACATTAAGCCAATTCAGAACAATATGGAAGTAATCAAAAGTCAGTCAACAGACCAAATAAGACTTCATAAAAGAAAAGTACAGACTAAAGCTGAGGCACTTTAAGGAAGGCTGGATGATGGTAGATGTAGTGTGTTTACATAAGAGACTAAGAGATTAAAAATAAGATATAAAATAATTAGTGTGCGTTAAATCTCAAAAGGTTTGGAGCTTTGTTTTAGTGAGAATAAACATCAAGAACTTTGGCTGCTTACCCAGCCTTCTCCATGGTTTCAAGAAGTTGACAAACAAAACTAGAAAACTACACAAAGGAAGAATATACACAGAAATGCTTGCACTTTCTTCTTTCAAATGTCCCCTCCCTTGTGTTCTGGCATATATGTTAATGCTTCCCAGAGGTACATAAAAATTAATAATGACTCTAACATTTCTTTAAACACCTTGATTCTCAGGTAGCATTTGAATTACGAATGATAATTTACATGCACATGTTCTCCTTCCAGAACAACTAGGTCCATTTTTTACAACTTCTAAGTAGGGAAGCATGTATGTCATTACCGGGGGGGGGGGGGGGGGGATATATATATGTATATATGTATGTGTGTGTGTGTGTGTATATATATGCAGACAAAGTAGAGATATAAAGTTGAGGAAAAGTAAAATGTCCAAATTTTAGTGTGATGCTTTTTTCAAAGACTACAGCGAATGAGGGGACAGGATAGATCCAAATAATAACAAAGTTTAAAATGCTTGATTAGTTGCCAGAAGATGAAAATGCAACAAACTGTTGCAAACAGAGCTGCACAGGGGAAAAGAAAGCAAGACGGATTAAAAGTTCTGCATCTGACTGAGTTACGGCTGACACATGGGTGTTACAGTTAAGGCCCCAGCATAGCAGCTGTCCTGTTAAATGTGCAATTAGGGTCTCACAGGCTGAACCTAGGCATCACTGTGATCAGGAGTCCTGGGTTCCAAGTTATCCTCACATCACTTTTTGGGTGTATGCCCAGAAATCTCCCAGTTTTCCTTTGCCTGCGTTTCCAGGTCTTATTCCATTACAGAACCAGGACACAGATTCAGACGCAGAAATTTGTTCTTTGTTGCTTCCAGTGACACAGCTGAATTTGGAACAGCAGCAGCATAGCTTCCAGGGCTAAAAGGAGCCAGTAGGAATCTAAGAGTGTAAGGATTGTGCCTCTATCTTTTTGGTAGTGAATGGGCTTGAAGATGCCAAAGGAGTTTTATCCACTCCTCTCTCTGCCTTAGCATTTTCCAAACATTTGTCTTCCCACCCTTTCTGGGATAGAGACAAAGGTCACTAAATCTTCTCCAGATGTAGCTGTATTTCTGCACTTCACGCTATCTCTGCATTTTACTGTGATGTGGAACGTGGACTACCTCTCTACCTCCGGTAAAGCTGTAGCTATCCCAGATAACACTGGTCCTTCCCGCTATCTGTATTTGATCTCTCCACTGACATACTTGCCAAAGCTTGTAGCTGACTCTACTTACTACTACTTAAGAAAATCTTTTAAGTTCCTTTCTAATAAAAGTGTTTATATGTATGATAAAATTTGTGTAGTTTGATGGCTTATCAACTATCTTTAATTTATTTTTTCAGATAAATGTTGTATTTACCTAATGTTGTGTTAAAATTGCTAGAAATGTGTCTCCCAATCCAGCACTGACTATATTGCACTGCTCTGTTCTGTATATAGACTAGTGTACCACTAAGGGCAGCTTGCACATCCCTGACTGGGGTTTGAACTCCACGTTCTGTGTCAGAATGGGTTGATTTGCATTGGCTTTCCATATTGCTAATGAAGAGAGACATATGAGTTATTCTGAGGGTGGCTCAAACCATAAGTTCATACCAGGTGCTCTGAATTACTCTGTGGAGGAATCCCTCTCTCCTGCTGCAGACTACGTAAGGAGCCTATGGAGATTAGCATCCTAAACTCAGTGCCTAAAATCGGTCAGTGTAAATGTCCCTCTTAACACTATTCCTGCTACCAGAAGTGTACTGTGAAGTATGCAGAGCAACTGCAAAAAGGGTATTTTTCACAGGCTCCTATAATACTTTGTATCAGTAGAGGGAATGACAACTTCCCGTTAGGAGAGGAGGCACACTGGATGCATCTGCTGTAAAGCCTGATCCCCCTCTTAAGGAAACATCTTAAACTGGAAAGAGATGAGCGCTGGTAGGAGGGAAAATACAGACAGCAGACACAAAACCACTGACTCTTTCCATGAGCAGAAAAATAGCGTAAGCTTCTAAGGGAGGACATGTTTTGAGCCTGCACATATTTCCATAGCTGTTGCCAGGTATCAGTTCTAGGAATCTGTAAACAGCAAAGACCGCATCCTAGTTTTGGCTTTGCTAAACAACTCTTTCCATGAGTTCTTTAAAGGACTAGGAAGGAACTCGAGAAGTTTAAAAGGATTATGGTATGCGAGGGTATTCTCAAAGTGTTTATCAAACAGCAAAAGCTACGAATTCAAGCATGCAAGTTAAACCAGAATTGATGATTTCAAAGTGAAAGAGGGTATGCAGTCATTTGTAGCCAATTTTAAGGTATTTTTGGTGTAAGCTCTACTTTGATTGCACTCCTGGATTTGCTCTTGTTGCAAAACACGTGTTCCAGATTTTGCATGTCTGTGTTCCCAGATGCTTAAAACCTATTCACCAACCAGACACATTGCAGAGAAAGATTCATCTTCTGTAGGTAGAAAATGTATTTTTGTTCTTTAATATGTGACCCTAACCATAGGCTCTATCCACCACTGAGCATTTTCTTTTTTGCCACCAACTGCAAATTTTCATTGTGAATGATTGTAATTGTAATTTATTCTACTTCCAATAACACAGTTTGAGTCAAAATCAATGACATCTATTGAGAGGGGATCACAAGGTCTACTTACTACCTCCACTGTGAGTATTGTACAGTTGGCAGGTTTGTTGGTAGTCTCTTGAAAAAAGGCACAAGAAATTAGAGGTCAGGAGTTGCAAGTAGGTGAGATACAAAGTAGACAGCTCGACACAGAGAAGAATTTAACAGTTGTGAAACAGCTGTGTTCCTGAAAAGTCCTGGGGACTCTGAAGAGACACAGGATCCATCCAAATGGTCTTTATGTAGTGCTTTACCTAATAGACAATAAGGGGGCTCATTCAGCTCAGGAACATTTTATGTGAAGTAGCCTTCTGAATTGCATTGTCCGTGTCTGCAGCACAGCTGCATAGTGGTAGGATTTCTCCAGGTTTCAGAACCTTTTTGCCAAATTGTATGATACTCAAGCACCAATTCTGTGAATCACTGGGGACTGAATGAAGGTTAAGGGCATTTCATTTCTCACTGTCACACACTTGAAAAGCTAGACCTGGCCCTAAGATTATTCCAGTCATACAAAAAGTAATCACCACAGCAAAAGGCTGAGCAATCTTTTGTGGCTGATTTTGACTATTTTCTGAAATAAACAGAATTTGGGAACAAAACCAAAAGTGCACCGTATAATTCAAACAAAACTACAACAAAATGTATGTAATTTATAAACTACAGAACTAAGTGCCGTATTCTATTCTTTCTAGTCTCATTTCTTTTTATCATTTTTTGCATGTAAATATTCATAAAATATTCAGCAACAGTCTCATTATTTTTAACTAGAATGTACAACAGAGACAGCTGAGAAGCAAAGAGTTTTCTGTCAGACTCTATAGTCTGTCTTCAAAAGCAATGTGTACTGCTTTTATGATTGAGAGCTGATTTTGCTTTTCAGGATCAGTGCGAATAATACCTAATAATAATTACCCACGATATCCACCAGAGCCAAGCCACTAAGGATTGCCTGCACAGCCTCCTTTTTTTTTTTTATCCCTTCTCACTGTCTGTATTGTTCTAATTTGTCTGATATTTTAAATATTGTATGATTGATTTAACACTCCTTTCCGAGGAATGCAGAAAAGACCCCCAGTGTTCTATGACTGTTTCCCAGGGTTGCTCAGTTTAGCCTGTTAAGGACAGGTGCTAACTTTTATTAGACCCTGGAGAAGAAATTAATTTCCATTTGTTGCATTTCTCCCAGTCCTGAAAATTGGGAAGGTCAGCTACACAAACGTAATTTCACTGGCTTTTTTGTACACAAAGAACCCAATCATCCAAACACTTAAACATATGCTTGGCTTTATACACTTGAATAGTCCTATTAAAGTAATCTATTACTATTTTAAAAGAGAAATGAGCATGAAAAAAAAATTGCTTTTAGAACTCTCCAAAATTAGTGCTACTATTATATTTTATAAGTATAATTTAATGAATACAGATCTTAAATACACTTAAGGTTTAATTATGGACTTGCCATTGACAGAGTCTAAGAGAAGAGTATATAAAGATATTCCAGTAACCTGGAACTCACGGTAAACTCAGTATGTTCCTTGATAGGGAGCAAATTTACACATTATCTGTAATTTTGCATAAAGCCTGCAGTGTATTACAGCATCTAAGTAAAATGAAAGAAGGTAAAGACTATGCAAACAAAAACACAGACTTTCAACTACTTTTAGAAAACTAGTAACTTTGTACTTGTTCACTAAGGTAAATAAAAAGAAAATATAATCTCTCTCAAAGATTTCTGAGATAAACAGCCAACTCCTCTTCCAGTGATCATAAAATGAGTATGAAATTAAATTTGAAATATAACTCCAGCCCAAGAAGAAATTTAAAACATAATAAAGAATGTGAAAATGCTACTGTAAAAGCAAGGGGACTGTATGACAGGAAAATCTGTGTGACTAGACTATCCTCAGTCAGAGAGTCTCAATGTAACAGTATCTATAAATCCAAATCCAAGTGCATAAATAACTGCCAAACAGCCTAACAAAGAAAGGATCACAATAACAAGGATGGATGTTGGTAGCGTATGCTGGGAACTCCAAATCAGGTCAGAAAGCACATGCCAATATTGAATCTGTGAAACAGCCACCAAAATGAACTAGGCAGTACAGTAATCAATGATATATCTTTAAATTCTGTAAGCAGTACTTGAGATTTGGGTATATACCTGCTGATATGTAAACAGAGTGGCTGTGCCAGGCTGTAATGGATGATGCGGGGTGTTTTAATAGTTACACCTCTGGTGATACAGTGAGAAAGCTCATAACTGAAAATCAGTGAAGAAAAGAAGGGTTCAGTTATTAGTTTTTGGGGTTTGTCTTTAGACGAAATCTTGAATTGCTTAAGGACTTATTTTTTACCTGTTGATAACACTGCTTCTCAAATGTTAGTATCATATGTAATTAGAAAAATGGATGTATTAGGTGGTGATTCAGGGTATTTCAGAAAAGTGTTTTTGTAGTGATTGCGTACATTGCTTGAAGAGTCTCAAAATTATACTGCCTTGCATTACAAAAAGCTTATTCTTTCCATAATGGTATCTTGATAGAATGTGGGTGGAATGAGTGGTTCCCAGGGTATTAGCAAAGCAATGACATAAAATATTTTTGTTTTCTGTAGCTGCTTATTATATCTTGAGCTAAAACAGGTATTGAATTATATACACGGAAAAACAGTGTATCGCTAGAAAAGATATAAATCAAGAAATTGTAATTTGCATTTTTGTTGTTATTCATTAATATTAAACCCAGACACTTGAGGGACTGCAAGCAATCTGGGGCATTTCTTTTGGACTTACCATAGCACAGAATCTGACATGTCTGGGACTAAATGGGATTTCTCTTTCTGCTATGCTCACATAAACATCCCAGCAAGTGGATTCAGAATGTCTCTTCTCAGAGAATCACAGAGTGTATGAGGTTGAACGGGACCTCCGGAGATCATCTAGTCAACTCCCCTGCTCAAAGCAGGGTCAGCTAGAGCAGGTTGCTCTATCTCTTGATATGACAGATAATCCAAGCCCTTAACCATCTTTGTGGCCCTTTGCTGGATGTTCTCCAATATGTCCATGTATCTCTGCACTGGGGAGCCCAGAATTGGATCCAGCACCTAGATGTGTCTTTAGTCCAGTGCTGCATGGAGGGGAAGGGTCACCTCCCTCGACCTGATGGCAACACTCTTCCTAATACAGCACAGGAGGTTATTTGCCCTTCTTTGTGGCAAATGCACATTGCTGGGTGAAGTTCAATTTGGTGTCCACCGAGACACCCAGATCTTCTTCTGCCAAGCTGCTTTTCAGCCAGTTGGCCACCAGTGTGTACTGGTGCCTGGGGTTACTCCCCAAAGGTGCATGACTTTGCAATTCCCTTTCTGAAATTCATGACAGTTCTGTGGGCCCCTTTCTCCAGCTTTTTGAGGTCCCTCTGAACTGCAGCACAACGATCTGAATCAGTCAGTCCCCCCTAGTTTTATATCTTCCACAAACTTGCGAGGGTGCACTCCATCCCATCAGCTGTGTCATTAACGAGATTAAAGAGTACTGGCCCAGTATCGGGCCTAAGGGTACACAACTAGGGACTGGTCTACAACTGGACTTCATGCCACTAATTGCAAACCTTTGAGCCCAGCAGTTCAGCCAATTTGCTGTTCTCCTCACTGCCTGCTTATCTAGCCCATACTTCATCATTTTGTCAATGAGAGTGTGACAGGAGACAGTGTCCAAAGACTTGCTGAAGTTGAGGTAAACAATATCCACTGCTACCTTCATCCACTAAACTAGCCACTTCATTGTAGAAGGCCATCAGGGTGGTCAAGTATGCTTTTCCCATTGTAAATCCATGGTGATTACCCTCAATCACCTTCCTTAAGTTTCTGAGCCTTTTACTCTGAAGAGCACATAAAGGTTTATGAACTTCACCTGCATAATTGTGATTAGTTTACAGCTGTTAAGACATGGGCATTGTAAAATTCTCATACTTGCCAATCTCAGCATTAAAAGCATGATCTTGATGTAAGCATGGAGTCTTGTGGCTAACCCAAATGAGAGCAAGATGAAGTCCAGAGCTGATGTATAGTAAGAGCTGAGTTTGGCACTGCTGTTTGGAGACTAGTGTTCTATCTTTTCAGGCTGACTAAATGTTGTAATGTTTTGTTTCTCTCCTTTGCTGTAGATGGTAAATGATTAGATTGATGTGCTTGGCCACAGCTCGGCAACTGAATTGGTGAAAGATTATGATCTCTTCATAATATTGCTTCCCTAATCTGTCTAATCAATGTGGCAGTATTCCTGAAAGTTGTTCTCTGGGCTAGCAGCTGAATGTGGTCTTGAGCAATGTGCGATTGCATGACTGCAGCAGTGCAGGAAGTTACACTGCAAAGAAGAAAATAAATATTTAAAAAGTAAGATAAGTCTTGTTTATATACCTAGGGAGAGGGTATTAATTTTAATAGTTCAGTTATTGCAGTTATCTAGAACAGGCTGTAAATCCATTCTATAAAAACATTGTCATATTTTTCTTCTCCCCTTATCATTTAAAACAGAACAATAAAACTATCCTGATGATTCTTTTCTTTAACTATCTCTAACTGTGCGCAGTATATTTACAGACTGACTGCCAACCACAAATCAACAGTTTGGTGTAAAGTGCTGTTCTGCTTCTCCTTGTATTTGCTGACTTCTGAGGAGTCTTTTTCCCAAAACATGCTTCCTTTTCCCCTGTATTTGCTGCATTATTGGAACTCTGTCTGCCAATACAACCAAGTGTTTGTCAGCATTTCCATTTATGAACCCTCTATTTGGGGTTCATAATTCAAATGTTCCCATTAGTCTTAAGCTGAATTAACAGCAATTTCTTAGCCAAAGAAGGCTTCCATAATCACCCTTAAATGTGGTTTGTTTTCTTTTGAACACCCACAATATTTGGACAACAGTAAGTTTTCTGTAATCACAGAAACATTGAATTTTACTGGATTTAGACTCCACTTCTCTATTCTTGAAACTCAAATCAAGCTGAGTTTTCAATCTCAAAACTTTATTTTGAGAACTAATCCATAACGTTAGTCTTTAATAAGGTCTAGATAGCACGGTTTGAAAGTGTTTGGAAAATAATCCTGTTCAAATAAAACTATAAATATTTAAGTCCATATTTGTGTTCTGAGAGTCCCATGGTTTGGAATTTTACCTTATAGGAGAGGTAAAAATTATTCCATGACAAGGAACGTGCAACTTGCTTTGCCTAGGGAGTTTTGTTCATGTGAGTTAGAGTCTCCCTCTGAGATTCTGTATCGCAGATTTGTTGTTAAAGAGCATTGTCATACTGCAAAGGTTTTCAAGTATCTTTGCCAAAGAGTGCCACTGTTTTGGTGATCTTAGTGCACTACTGTTACATTCCTGATATAGCTCCCACCTCAAGTGGGGACTGATGGTTCAATATTCAAATATTACCTTTTCCTCAGTGGCATCCATCATTTTATGTATTGCTTCTGATAACATTGGCAACAATGTGTAAGATGTCACATAATGTTGTATTACAACTTTTCTTGGAAATTGTGTGTTGTAAAGGATTTATGAGGCATGAGGAGAGGGCAGGGAGGAAACGCTGCTGGGAATGAGTATTTGTCACTTCACGGAGTGTTTGAGAAGTATAAAAAGAAAAGTGAGCTTACCCTCAACCTTTGACGTGGACTTCTTTAGGGGTGTTCAAGCTGTTGGACACCCAAAGCAGTAGGCAAAGGATCTCTTATGCAAGGGCTATGAAAATTTTCTAACCGTGGCTTTCAGCCTGTCTGGCAGATTCCTTCTGAATTTATGAAGTGTGACTACAAAAAGCTAGTCACTGACATCATGCAGCAAGCTATGCATGTTAAATTCAGCTGAAAAAGCTGAAATGCACTGCTGTAGTCCAATTCTTTAATAAGAAACAACTCTTGAGACAACTGTAGTCATCCTTATTACTGAGCAGAATATGTATAGTCGTACTCTACCATCTGATATTCTTTGGCTCTGTCACAAGGTCTGTCTATACATTATCTTTCTCTATGACAGCAGAAGATGCTGTCACTAGAGGCCGAGGACTATTTTAATTCTGTCCTCCGTTGCCCCCCTGGTTGACTATAGGCTTTGCTGGAAGAGGAAATGTTTTATTTTCTTGAATCCAAAGTAAACGTAGGTGAGAAAAATTCATCAAGATACACTGGCATCTGAGCTCTAAAGTTGGGAGTGAAGGCAGATCCAGCAGAGCGGTTAAGTCAAGGATTACCAGGGATCAAGCAGGATAAGTGCGGGAGCCAAGGCAGGTAGCACCATGCCTGCAGCACGAGGGTGCAGGCAGCTGGAGCCCAGGTGGGGTCAGGTATGCTTGGGGCACTGGTGGCACTTCTCTGCCCACAGGCTCAACTCCTGCGTGGGTAAGACCAAGCAAGAGCTGACTGCCCAGGAAAGCCTTTGAAAATTTCAATTTTTTTTTTTTTTCACTTATCCTGTGTTGATATTAAAAAATTAAAACACATCAGCAGAAATAGACTGGTCAATGCCTCTTTTTACTAAAGCTTACGTCTCCTGTTGGAGAAAGGTCATCATCTGTCTATTACTCTGTTAGATAAGGACACTGGCCCCAGAGAGCATTTACACAAGTGTCTCAAATTCCAGGCTCTCATCACAACCATCAGTGTATATAAGGCACATGAAGATTTCTTCACTGAAGAAAAGTGCCTATAGTAATGTATCTCTATAACATTTTCAGTGCTGAGCAAAATGCGTATTTATTTTTGCTGGAAAAGAACTAGCTTGGTTTAATAAAGGTATGTGTGCATGCATGCAGTTAGCTTTTGTATATGCTTGTACATAAACAGAAACAATAAGTAAATAAACACGATGAGGCCAGATTTTCTAAATTAAATGCCATTTCCTGAAGTTCCTTTAATAGACAAACATTTTCCACATGAAGATGAATTCAGACATTACATTTAAGCAGAGAGCAGAATCTCATGGTCGTTTTTACTGAATGGCAAACAGACATATTGTCTTGGCATAAGAACATCAATTGGCTTATTTAAATGTTTTTGCTTAATCATAAAGATTTATGTTGTGTTGCATTGTTATTTTCACTTGTAACTAGGGTTACATTTGTATTCTTTAAGAACATTGTCAATATTCCATGTTGTCTCTCTAAGCAATAAAGGAAGCCTTGGAGATATTCATGTGTGAAAGGAAAGGTGAGACAGTTGTTATCATTGAAAGTTGCTAAAATGTGGTATGTAAGTAAAACATTAAAATCACTTATTATAATTTGTGTGATAGGATGGGGATAGTAGACATCAGACACTTGTTAATCATCAGCAATTCAGAATCATGGTGCAGACTGGAGTAGGATACTGATAACTGTTTGCCACAACGTCCCCACCTTCAAACAGCAAAAATAAAAAGAGGTGGGGGGTGAGGGGTATGCTCTAAAGCATCAGCCTGTAATTCCCCTGAAGAAAAAATATAGTGGCAGGTGATTTTTGTGTGTGTGACATTTTGCCAAATTCTGCAAGCATCCAGTAACAAAATTTAATTTTATTTTTTCAAAGAAATATAAATTAACTTATTTATCCAGAAAGTCTTGCGACTAACAGAAGGTAACTCAATTTGGCTCTCATTCTGCTTGTGAATTTGTGAACTTAAAACTAGCAACTGCTTAGATATCTTGGTCATGACCCTACAGCATTTACTTTATGACAAGAAAACACATCACCAACCACTACTGTGTATTTTTGGATCTTCAGCAGGGCCAGTTTTCCAAAGCTTAAAGCAACTGACAAGGGAAGTAAATTTTAAACGGAATTTTAATCTGTTGCTGCCAGTTCTGAAAATAAAGTTGTTAGCAGAGAGATATCAATCAACAGAAATGTTTCTGCTAGGAGACTAATTCTTGATCCAACAATATTTTTATGAACAAATCTGAATGTTGATACCATGTCATTTCTGCAACAATTTTCAGATGAGACAAGGATTGGTCTAGCAATAAATAATAAAAAGGGAAGAATTTTTTTTCTGAAAACTGACCTGAATCACCTATTTAAACAGCTACAGTCCAACTCAGATGTTGTAGTACAGCTCATGCAGGTGAGGATAATAATTCCAGTGTATGACTGTGGGGTAGGAAACCTATGGGAAAGCAGTGACTCTCGAAGAGCTGGAAGAGTGATCGAGAAAGCTAAGACCATCTTGCAGAATATAAAGGAAGTAAAAGGGTGTGAAGGTGACCTAGTACCCAAATAACTAGCCTCGCATAAGGATGTTCAATTCTTCGAGGAGAAAGGTGACTTATTTATTCTATCCAGGCAACTACCTTAGGCCAGAGACCTCATGCAGAAGGGGCGAATTCCTCAATCTGAGTGACAGAAGTGTAACAAGTTCCAGAGGTTGGGAGTAGGCAATTATA